>NC_079189.1:6605950-6738997 GCF_029499605.1 Hyla sarda | reverse complement strand
AAGATACAGAAGAAGCTCAACAAGATGGAGACCAGGAGGATGAAGCTCACAGTCCGGTTATTGGCCTTCACCAAAGGAGTGTCCCAATATGAGATAAATGTTCTTATGATGCAGCAGGTTATACCGCAGCAAATCATCACTGTTATAGAGAAGAATGAAGCCAGTGGATCCTTATATGAGAGGAATTCCTTAACTTTAGGAACACATCTTGTTTTCCTAATTTCTGGCCACTGGTCCATAGGACATATGTGGCAGATTTCACTGTCTGTAGAAAAGAGGAGAAAGAGTTTACATCCTTTTTATGATTATTCTATATGAGCCTATGATTTTTGGATTAACTATAAGCAGTGTTCTGTGGTGGAGGTTGTCCCTTTGGCTGAAACTGGGAGTCATATCAACATAGAATTAGACATCACTCTCCAGAGCTGGCACACACCATGTAAAAGGCTAGATACAATGGACAATGGATGGCTCTGTTTGGTGTTTTGCTCAAAGTTTCAGGAAGGCATCATGCACAGGGCCTTGAAGGGTAACTCTCATTAAAAATTTTTTTGCTATTGCACTCCTTAGGGTAAATAAAAAATATTTCTAATATACTTTGTTTAAACAAAATGAAGTTTTCTATGTTTTATTTGTGCTTAGAAAAGCTCAAGAGCTCATTTTCCCCCATCTCATACACAGACTTTGGACCGAAGCCTAAACACAGGAAGTGCAGCCTGGAGTCCTGAGGGGGGGGGGGGTGTCCAGCCTCATCCAATCATAGCTCCTCTCACACTTAACTGCCATACGCCATTGGTTGGACACACCCCCCCCCCCCCTCAGCACTCCAGGCTGCACCTCCTGTGTTTGGGCTTCGGTCCAAAGTCTGTGTATGAGATGGGGGAAAATGTGCTCTTGAGCTTTTTTTAAGCACAAATAAAACATAGAAAACTTAATTTTTCATATATTAGAAATATTTTTTATTTACCATAAGGAGTGCAATAGAGCAAAAAATTAGTTTTAATGAGAGTTACCATTTAACCCCTTAAGGACTCAGGGTTTTTCCGTTTTTGCACTTTAGTTTTTTCCTCCTTACTGTTACGCCTAGCGCTCCGGGTCCCCGCTCCTCCCCGGAGCGCTCACGGCGTCTTTCTCCCTGCAGCTCCCCGGTCAGTCCCGCTGACCGGGAGCGCTGCACTGTCATGGCCGTTGGGGATGCGATTCGCACAGCGGGACGCACCCGCTCGCGAATCGCATCCCAGGTCACTTACCCGTTCCCGTCCCCTGCTGTCATGTGCTGGCGCGCGCGGCTCCGCTCTCTAGGGCGCGCGCGCGCCAGCTCCCTGAGACTTAAAGGGCCAGTGCACCAATGATTGGTGCCTGGCCCAATTAGCTTAATTGGCTTCCACCTGCTCCCTGGCTATATCTGGTCTCCTCCCTTGCACTCCCTTGCCGGATCTTGTTGCCCTTGTGCCTAGTGAAAGCGTTTTGTGTGTCTAAAGCCTGTGTACCAGAACTTCTGCTATCCACCCTGACTACGAACCTTGCCGCCTGCCCCCGACCTTCTGCTACGTCCGACCTTGCTTCTGTCTACTCCCTTGTACCTCGCCTATCATCAGCAGTCAGAGAGGTGAGCCGTTGCTAGTGGATACGACCTGGTCACTACCGCCGCAGCAAGACCATCCCGCTTTGCGGCGGGCTCTGGTGAAAACCAGTAGTGACTTAGAACCGGTCCACTAGCGCGGTCCTCGCCAATCCCTCTCTGGCACAGAGGATCCACTACCTGCCAGCCGGCATCGTGACAGTAGATCCGGCCATGGATCCCGCTGAGGTCCCTCTGCCTTATATCTCTGATATCACCACGGTGATCGCCCAGCAATCCCGACAGATCGCCCATCTAACCCACCAGCTGTCGGAAGTGTCCACCATTGTGCACCAACTTCAGCAGCAATCATCTCCTCCGCCAGCTCCTGCACCCCTTCCGCAGCGAGTGGCCACTCCTAGCCTCCGCCTGTCCTTGCCGGACAAATTTAATGGGGACTCTAAGTTTTGCCATGGCTTTCTTTCGCAATGTTCCCTGCACATGGAGATGATGTCGGACCAGTTTCCTACTGAAAGGTCTAAGGTGGCTTTCGTAGTCAGCCTTCTGTCTGGAAAAGCCCTGTCATGGGCCACACCGCTCTGGGACCGCAATGACCCCGTCACTGCCTCTGTACACTCCTTCTTCTCGGAAATTCGAAGTGTCTTTGAGGAACCTGCCCGAGCCTCTTCTGCTGAGACTGCCCTGCTGAACCTGGTCCAGGGTAATTCTTCCGTTGGCGAGTACGCCATACAATTCCGTACTCTTGCTTCTGAACTATCCTGGAATAATGAGGCCCTCTGCGCGACCTTTAAAAAAGGCCTATCCAGCAACATTAAAGATGTCCTGGCCGCACGAGAAACTCCTGCTAACCTGCATGAACTCATTCATCTAGCCACTCGCATTGACATGCGTTTTTCTGAGAGACATCAAGAGCTCCGCCAGGAAAAAGACTTAGATCTCTGGACACCTCTCCCACAGTCTCCATTGCAATCCGCGCCTAGGCCTACCGCCGAGGAGGACATGCAAGTGGATCGGTCTCGCCTGACCCTGGAAGAGAGGAATCGCCGTAAGGAAGAGAATCTTTGTCTGTACTGTGCCAGTACCGAACATTTTTTGGTGGATTGCCCTATCCGTCCTCCACGTCTGGGAAACGCACGCTCGCACCCAGCTCTTGTGGGTGTGGCGTCTCTTGATGCTAAGTCGGCTTCTCCACGTCTCACGGTGCCTGTACGGATTTCTACTTCAGCCAGCTCTTCCCTCTCAGCCGTGGCCTGCCTGGACTCTGGTGCCTCTGGGAATTTTATTCGGGAGTCCTTGGTGAATAAATTCCGCATTCCGGTGACCCGTCTTGTCAAGCCACTCCACATTTCCGCGGTCAACGGAGCCAGGTTGGATTGCACCGTGCGTTACCGCACGGAGCCCCTCCTAATGTGCATCGGACCTCATCACGAGAAAATTGAATTTTTGGTCCTTCCCAATTGCACTTCCGAAATTCTCCTTGGACTACCTTGGCTTCAACACCATTCCCCAACCCTGGACTGGTCCACTGGGGAGATCAAGAGTTGGGGTCCCTCTTGTTCCAAGGACTGCCTTAAACCGGTTCCCAGTACTCCCTGCCGTGACCCTGTGGTTCCCCCTGTATCCGGTCTCCCTAAGGTCGTTATGGACTCTGCCTGCCTTAAGAAGTGCCTCTCCCCCCCTCCCAGTCCCATCAGGCAAGCCTCTGTGTCCCCTCATGGCTCCCGTCCTTGTGTCTCCCTGCCCCGTGCCAAGCTTCACCCTCTGCCCTCCCTCCCCATTCCTACTCCTACTGTACTGCCTGCCATTGAGGAAACCATCCATTCCTTCCCGGTGTCCTCATCCCAGGGGAGGCAGTCACCGGACAAAAAAAAGGGGAGACCTAAGGGGGGGGGGTACTGTTACGCCTAGCGCTCCGGGTCCCCGCTCCTCCCCGGAGCGCTCACGGCGTCTTTCTCCCTGCAGCTCCCCGGTCAGTCCCGCTGACCGGGAGCGCTGCACTGTCATGGCCGTTGGGGATGCGATTCGCACAGCGGGACGCGCCCGCTCGCGAATCGCATCCCAGGTCACTTACCCGTTCCCATCCCCTGCTGTCATGTGCTGGCGCGCGCGGCTCCGCTCTCTAGGGCGCGCGCGCGCCAGCTCCCTGAGACTTAAAGGGCCAGTGCACCAATGATTGGTGCCTGGCCCAATTAGCTTAATTGGCTTCCACCTGCTCCCTGGCTATATCTGGTCTCCTCCCTTGCACTCCCTTGCCGGATCTTGTTGCCCTTGTGCCTAGTGAAAGCGTTTTGTGTGTCTAAAGCCTGTGTACCAGAACTTCTGCTATCCACCCTGACTACGAACCTTGCCGCCTGCCCCCGACCTTCTGCTACGTCCGACCTTGCTTCTGTCTACTCCCTTGTACCTCGCCTATCATCAGCAGTCAGAGAGGTGAGCCGTTGCTAGTGGATACGACCTGGTCACTACCGCCGCAGCAAGACCATCCCGCTTTGCGGCGGGCTCTGGTGAAAACCAGTAGTGACTTAGAACCGGTCCACTAGCGCGGTCCTCGCCAATCCCTCTCTGGCACAGAGGATCCACTACCTGCCAGCCGGCATCGTGACACTTACCTTTTAAAAATCATAACCCTTTCAATTTTCCACCTAAAAATCCATATTATGGCTTATTTTTTGTGTCGCCAATTCTACTTTGCAGTGACATTAGTCATTTTACCCAAAAATGCACGGCGAAACGGAAAAAAAAAATCATTGTGCGACAAAATCGGAAAAAAAACGCCATTTTGTAAATTTTGGGGGCTTCCGTTTCTACGCAGTGCATATTTAGGTAAAAATGACACCTTATCATTATTCTGTAGGTCCATACGGTTAAAATGATACCCTACTTATATAGGTTTGATTTTGTCGCACTTCTGGAAAAAATCAAAACTACATGCAGGAAAATTTATACGTTTAAAAATGTCATCTTCTGACCCCTATAACTTTTTTATTTTTCCACGTACAGGGCGGTATGAGGACTAATGTTTTGCGCCGTGATCTGAAGTTTTTATCGATATGATTTTTGTTTTGATCGGACTTTTTGATCACTTTTTATTCATTTTTTAATGGTATAAAAAGTGACCAAAATACGCTTTTTTGGACTTTGGAATTTTTTTGCGCGTACGCCATTGACCGTGCGGTTTAATTAATGATATATTTTTATAGTTCAGACATTTACGCACGCGGCGATACCACATATGTTTATTTATTTATTTTTTTACACAGTTTTATTTTTTTTATGGGAAAAGGGGGGTGATTCAAACTTTTATTAGGGAAGGGGTTAAATGATCTTTATTAACACTTTTTTTTTACATTTTTTTTGCAGTGTTATAGGTCCCATAGGGACCTATAACACTGCACACACTGATCTCATATACTGATCATTGTTATCCTATAGGGACCTATAACACTGCACACACTGATCTCTTATACTGGTCATTGTTATCCCATAGGGACCTATAACACTGCACACACTGATCTCCTATGCTGATCACTGGCATGTATTAACACGCCTGTGATCAGCATTATTGGGGCTTGACTGCTCCTGCCTGGATCTCAGGCACGGAGCAGTCATTCGTCGATCGGACACCGAGGAGGCAGGTAAGGGCCCTCCGGGTGTCCAGTCAGCTGTTTGGGACGCCGCGATTTCACCGCGGCGGTCCCGAACAGCCCGACTGAGCAGCCGGGTCACTTTCAGTTTCACTTTAGAAGCGGCGGTCAGCATTGACCGCCGCTTCTAAAGGGTTAATACCGCACATCGCCGTGATCGGCGATGTGTGGCATTAGCCGCGGGTCCCGGCCGTTGATGAGCGCCGGGACCGACGCGATATGATGCAGGATCGCGGCGCGATCCCTCTTCATATCGCGGGAGCCGGCGCAGGACGTAAATATACGTCCTGCGTCGTTAAAGAGGTATTCCAGGGAAAAAATTATGTTTTTTAGATATCAACTGACTCCAGAAAGTTGAACAGATTTGTAAATGCCTTTTATTAAAAAAATCTTAATCCTTCTAATAATTATCAGCTGCTGAAGTTGAGTTGTTCTTTTCTGTCTGACAACAGTGCTCTCTGCTGACATCTCTGCTTGTCTCGGGAACTGCACAGAGCAAAATAGGTTTGCTATGGGGATTTTCTTCTACTCTGGACAGTTCCCGAGACAGGTGTCTCAACTCAACTTCAGCAGCTGATAATTATTAGAAGGATTAAGATTTTTTAATAAAAGTCATTTACAAATCTGTTTAACTTTCTGGAGCCAGTTGATATATAAAAAATGTGTTTCCCTGGAATACCCCTTTAATACACAACTAATAGAAGTCTATGGGGCCATTCTGTACCTAAATGCTTGAACAAAGATCCATTGGGATCTCCTAGAGGCCATCCATTGGTACATAGCGCACAGTCAACTCCCCATCTTGTATTATTAGAGTCCTTTGTCCACAGTTTGTTCACGCTGCTCAAATACTTGACACTTTCTCACCTGTTCTATTAGACATTTCACCATCAGAACATGGGACACAGTCATAACAGCAGACATGATATCCTCCATTAGGAGCTTTTCTGGATCCAGTAGGACATGGTTCATTACACCGAGCGTCAGGAATCTATGGGAGGGGGGGGGGGGGGGGAATAATATTGTTATTTAGTTGTCCAATGCATGAAGAGGTCTCCATTCTTGGACCTAGTGTTATGATAGGTGCTTGGCCAAACATGACGCAATCATAATAAAATCATAAAATGTCATAAGATGCTTTCAAGAGGTTAAAGGGGTAACAAATAGAGCCGGAATAGAGGTGTATAACTACTATATACTGTATCCTGAACAGCAGTATATGGAAAGACCTGGGAGGAGAGGCTTCTGGCAGCTGTCAGGAGGGATCTAATGTGGGACAATGTCATCCTGTAGTTCACAGAAAGTCAGGACTGATCATTTCCTATGACATATTAACCCTGCGTCAGGTTGGTGATCACATGACCTAGTAATGACATAGATATAGCTGTGCTGGAATGAAACAGACAGAGTTATATGACTAGTGATGGTGAGTGTACATCATATATATATATATATATATATATATATATATATATATATATAAAACAAAACCTGTAGTGTGTCTATAGGTTATGTACGCTTATATGGCTCGGGCTACATAGTCACTTTGGCAGCATGACACGTGTTGCTGACCAAGGTTAATGTGTTGTACTGCCTGCATCATGCTGCAGAAAATATGGGAGTACTGCAGCCTT
Source organism: Hyla sarda (assembly GCF_029499605.1). Taxonomy (NCBI): domain Eukaryota; kingdom Metazoa; phylum Chordata; class Amphibia; order Anura; family Hylidae; genus Hyla; species Hyla sarda. Next base: position 6,732,137 of record NC_079189.1, on the reverse strand, counting down.
AGACAACTTATCCAATTTCCCCAGGATAGGGGATAAGTGTCCGATCGCAGGGGGTCCGACTGCTGGGACCCCTCTCGATCTCCCATACGGGGGCCCGGAACTGCTGCTGCTCAGCGCGGCTAATGCTTGTGTCGTTGACCTCACAAACAGGTCGATAGACACGCCCCCTCCATTCAGCTCTATGGGAGAGGCAGGGATGCACGAATGCTGTATCTCTGCCTCTCCCATAGAGATACCTGGAGGGGGCGTGTCTGCCGCAGTGTCATGCTGCAGTCGACACGCCTCCTGCATGGGAAGCGCCGTGACAGAGCCAGGGCCCTGTACAGGAAATCGCGGGGGGTCAGAATGCTGGGACCCCCCGCGATCTCCTGTACGGGGCCCTGGCTCCTGCGGATAGGGGATATGTTGTCTAAGGCTGCAGTACTCCTTTAATGGCTGAGGTGTGACCCTTCGGTTGCCTTGACCATGGTCTGGAGATTCCAGATTCTGCCAACTATCGGGTCCCATGAACTTACCGGTTCAAACATGACACATTCACTTTCATTAGCTTAGGTGCAGCACAATGCAGGTAGAGCGACACAGTAATGCGCACCACTCTGCGCACAATGTAATCCCAGTCTACATCGAATGTACACTTCTTACTTGTATCAGGTCTATATAACTTACCTGCCCGGTTTTCCATGTGACTTTGGTGTCATCAATGTGCAGCCACTGATCCTCAGGTGACAACTCAGTAGGATAGAAGTAGCAATCAACCATATTCCTATACGTATAATTGCGACCATGGACGTGAAATACGATGTTGTGTAATAATAATGCAGGAGATCTTCTAAGTCTTCTTTTCTCATCAAACAACTTGACTTTTTCAGAATCATCTTGATATTTGACTCGGCTGAGGAAGTACTTCAGCTTTCAAAGACAGAAATCACTGATATGAAATAAAAAATTGGCAAATTGGTACACATAGGAAAAAAAGTATCACTCAAGGCCAGCGGGGTGGGGAGCAGCAACAGAGGCCCAACCTGATGACTAGTTACCCCATTTCCCATGGATTTTAAAACTATGATTTTTTTTTTTTGAAAAGCTTTAAAATCTGACAATTAATCATAGTTTGCTTTGTTTCCGAACACTGACAATGTTTCACGCTGGCCGTGGTTTGGACAGCATGAAACAGCTGTCACGTTCTCTAAAATTTATATAGACAAAAAAAAAAAAAAAAAACACAAATCTATGCACACACACTACTTCTAGATGTAATAAGCCATAAGGTGTGCATAGACAATATTTTCATATTATTTAAAAAAAAACATTTACATTTTTCCTGGTTACAACCTTCCAAAAATCCCCCTTCCCATACACCTCGACCACTGACTGGTGAGCGGCAATATCAGTCCCCACCCCCCAGCTACAGACACTACAATCTGCACCTCCAGGGAAAGCAATGTCACTGGCCCAGACAGGGGGCCCTGATACCGGAGGCTACTAAGAGGGATTAAAGGGGTACTCCGGCCCTGGGAAATCTTAAAATGACTGATGTCATTACAAAGTAGAATTGGTGGCGCAAAAAATAAGCCCTCATATGGATTTTTAGTTGGAAAATTGAAAGGTTAGGATTTTTAAAAGGTAAGGAAAAAACAAAAATGCAAAAAATGGAAAACGCTGAGTCCTTAAGGGGGTGAAGACATCCCCAAAATCTACTTTATTTTTTATCTGACACATAAGAAATGTGTGTACTAAGTTTAAAGAATGTTATATTGGGACCAACGTTCACACATATGGGGAGGTATATACATATATATATATATATACATAGATATATACAGTATATACCGGTACATATATTATATATATATATATATATATATATATATATATATATATATATATATATATATATATATACCGTGTATACTCGAGTACAAGCCGAGTTTTTCAGCCATCTATGCTCTCCGGTGGGGAGGGTTAGTCACTCCGGGCTGTCCATCTTCCGGGCTGTACATTTTCACCGGGAGGGATCTCTTCTCCGCTCCAGCCCTGGACGAGTACAAGCCGAGTTTTTCAGCACGATTTCTCGTGCTGAAAACACCCCCCTTGGCTTATACTCGAGTTAACTCTCCGCCTGTCAATCCCTTCTCAGTGGTCTTCAACTTGCAGACCTCCAAATGTTGCAAAACTACAACTCAAAGCCTGCCCGGACAGCCGATGGAACATCTGGAGGTCCGCAGGTTGAAGACCACTGCGGCCTTCGTCATCATCCAGCCACCCCCCCCCCCCCTTTTGTTTTGTACTCACCTCCCCTCGGTGGGAAGGAAGGGTGAGCTGTTTCGGGCCATCTATGCTGCAGGGACCATCCGGTGGCGAGGGTTAGTCGTTCCGGGCAGTACATTTTCACTGGGAGGGCCCTCTTCTCCGCTCTGGGCCCGGCCCTGGACTAGTGATGTTGCCTTGACGATGACGCACAGGGACATTCATGTGCAGTTGTCATCCAGGCAACGTCACTAGTCCAGGGCCAGGGCCGGAGCGGAGAAGAGATCCCTCCCGTTGAAAATGTACAGCCCGAAAGATGGACAGCCCGGAATGACTATCCCTCCCCACCGGACGGTCCCTGCAGCATAGATGGCCTGGACCAGCTCACCCTTCCTTCCCACCAAGAGGAGGTGAGTAGAAAACTAAAGGGGGGGGGGGTTTGGATGATGATGAAGGCCGCAGTGGTCTTCAACCTGCAGTCCTCCAGATGTTTCAAAACTACAACTCTCAGCATGCCCGGACAGCCATCGGCTGTCCGGGCATGCTGGGAGTTGTAGTTTTGCAACATCTGGAGGTCCGCAGGTTGAAGACCACTGGATTGACAGGCAGTTATGATGAAGGGGGGGGGATGATGACAGGTGGTGATGATGAAGGGGGATGATGACAGGCAGTGATGATGAAGGGGGGGATGATGACAGGCGGTGATGATGAAGGAGGGATGATGACAGGCAGTGATGATGAAGGGGGGGATGATGACAGGCGGTGATGATGAAGGGGGGATGATGACAGGCGGTGATGATGAAGGGGGGGATGATGACAGGGTGATGATGACGGGGGTGTTAATGACGGGGGTCTGGATGATGACGGGGTCTGGACGATTACATGGGGGGATGATGACAGGGTAATGATGAAGGGGGGATGATGAAGGGGGGGATGATGACAGGGTGATGATGACGGGGGTGTTAATGACGGGGGTCTGGATGATGACGGGGGTCTGGATGATGATGGGGGTCTGGACGATTACATAGGGGGATGATGTATTTCCCACCCTGGGCTTATAGTCGAGTCAATAACTTTTCCTTGGTTTTTGGGGGGAAATTAGGGGCCTCGGCTTATATTCGGGTCGGCTTATACTCGAGTACATACGGTATATATAATTTATTTTTCATGATCTTCATTCTCATGATCACAATACATTTTCCTATTAATTCACCTTTTTTGAGAGCGCAAAACCTGTTCGTTCACCCTCAGACCGTCCCAAAAGCAGAGTCATCTGGTGCAGTGTGTGGGCCAGGAGAATGACGGCTGTGTGCACATAGAAGACTGTGACATCCTTTGAATAAATGGAGTCAGTCACAAAGTTGTCATCAGAGCAATGCCTGAGCCTCATCTTCAGGAACTTCTGACGTATAAGGTTGTAGGTTTGGTTTGGACTCACACAATAAAAATGTGAAATTTCCTTTAGCAATGGATCATTTTTGAAATGGTTCCTTTTCACAGAATGGATGAACTCCCACACTCCCGGTGACACTTCGCCATACGGAACCAGACTCAGACTGCAATTTATTATTTCCATGTAATGAATTCCGAAAAGGTCGTGAAGAAACCAGGAATCATCGAGGATCAAAGTTTTCTGTTTGATTAATGTGAAATGCAGGAGCATGGGGTATAGTCTAGAGAAGGTGCCGTGGACTATGACGACCTGGGCCTTGTATTTCTCTATGACTTGAAGTCTTTCTAATGTTTCCCTTATTCCCCAATGACTAGGTAACCTAACAACGAACTCAATGCAGATTCCATGTCCGCTCATCTCTCTGCTAAGCAACAGCACTTCAGCCTCGGCAACGTCATCATCTGTTGTTATTATTCCAACCCAGTTCCATCCAAAGTGCTTCAAGCTGAAGACAATAGCCATATGCTGAAGTTGAATATCCGGGGTCATAGAGAAAATTGAATTCCCTAGGTCCCTGTTACTGAACAATCCAACACTAAACCCATAGTTTATCTAGAAAGAATTAGGAAATGTCACTAGGAAATGTACCCTCACCTTAAAAGAAGAACCCCACCATACACATGTAGCTTACTCTTTAGGCTTCATGAATACAGCACTATTATGGTTCCATTGTGTACAACAGAGGAATAGAGAGGGCGCTACCTAGCGCATTACCACTAAAAACCAGGGTGAACAAAGGTAATTGTAATGCTCACCCAGAATGTTACACTCGCCAAGTGTAACAATGGAAAAGAACTTGTGTGTGAGTATGCCGGCAGCCGGTCCACCTTCGGAAAGATGCACAAATAAACAGGGAGCCTCCAAGGAGGTGGCGGACATCAGGAGGCGCTGGACACACTTGGAAGGTAGAATCAACTTTAATCAACCATCATGCAACGCGCTTCACAGATTATCTGCTTCATCAGGCATCTGATGCCTGATGAAGCAGATAATCTGTGAAACGTGTTGCATGATGGGTGATTAAAGTTGATTCTACCTTTCGAGTGTGTCCAGTGCCTCCTGATGTCCGCCACCTCCTTGGAGGCTCCCTGTTTATTTTTCCATTGTGTACAAAGCCACAATAGGGCCCCCATTTTAATATATATATATATAGGGTCTTTATTTTATTTCTCCATTCCTCTGACTACAGTATAGGTAAAAAAAATAAAAAAAAGGGATCTCCTTCTGTTTTTGCATCTTCACCCCCTGACAAAAAAAAGGACCAGTCTATAATTTGAATGGTCGGCTTATTTGAACAATAAGAGACCGAATAACAACCAAAAAATCCACAAAATAGTAATTCACATAAATTATGAATTGATTTGCTATCAATCAGCAGGATTTCTTTCTCCCAGGTATCTTTTATACAGGTAACAAGCTGTGATTAGGAGCACTCTCTTAAATTAAATGATCCTAATTTCAGCTTGTTACCTGTATAAAAGACACCTGTCCACAGAAGAAATCCATCAGATTCCAAACTCTCCATCATAGCCAAGACCAAAGAGCTGTATCAAGGATGTCAGGGACAAGATTGTAGACCGACACAAGGATGGAATGAGGCTACAAGACCATCACCAAGGAGCATATTTTTCAAGAGTTTGGGCCATTATTCCCAACGGAAAGAAACACAAAATGACTGTCCATCTCCCTCGGTCGGGGGCTCCATTTAAGATCGCACCTTATGCAGTGCCAATGGTCATGAGAAGGTGAGGATCCAGCCAAGAACTATATGGGAGAATTTTGTCAATGATCTCAAGGCAGCTGAAACCATTGCCACCAAGAAAACAATTGGTAACACACTGCGCCATGAAGGACTAACAGCTCGTAGTGCCTACAAGGTCTTCTTGCTCAAGAAAGCCCATGTACAGGCAGGTCTGAAGTTGGCCAATGAACATCTGATGCAAACCAATTCATAACTCATGTTGAAATACATTTTTGTGTTTTTTTTTGTTATTGTTATTCACACCGTCACACTGTCTTTTTTAATATTTACAATGTGTCGCTTTCAATTTTGTGGTATGTAAAGTGTTCTGGAAGTCGATGTGCCATATATGAATCAATTGAACATATGAAGAGGAAAAGAATACATACTGTATATGCATGTAGAAATATAGGCCTTGTTTTACTATTGTTAACCCAACATGTTTCGTCGAGATGTGTGCCAGATTTTGGCGCATTGCAACAGAAATTCTGTCTGCGACAGAATTTGTGCCAGAATGCAAAAAAATCCACACCAATTCTTCATTTTACTCTGAAAACCCAAAAAAGGGATGTGGCCATCGAGGAAAAGGAGCAGGGGCACCAAAAAGGGGGCGTGTCCCCGACATTTTCATAAAATCCTTACATATTTACTAAGGTTTCCACAGAAAATGTGGTGGATTTGAGCTGAGGAAAACCCCATAGATCAGAACATGTGTAAAAAAAAACATACATTAGTACCGTATATCCTGGCGTATAAGACGACTTTTTAACCCCGAATTTTCTTCTGAAAAGTCGGAGGTCGTCTTATACGCCGGGTATTGAGGTCCGGGATAGGAAAACTTCTGATTATCTGCCCGGGCCGGCACCTGTGTGTGCCTGCAGGCAAAACTAATACTGTATACTAAAAACCAGGGGGCCTCCAGCTGTTGTGAAACTACACCTCCCAGCACGGCAAAGGCTGTCCGAGCATGCTGGGAGTTGTAGTTTTACAACAGCTGGAGGCCCCCTTGTTTTTAGTGTACAGTATTAGTTTTTATATGCTCTGGCCTGCCCCTGCCTGCAGCCACACACGGGAGCCGGCCCGGGCAGATAATCATAGGTATTCCTATGCCGGACATCCCTGTGTCCCGAAAAATCTTTTCGGAACATAAGGATGTCCGCCGGTCACTTACCATTCCCCGGCGTCCTCCTGCGATCCTCCTTTGGTCCTCCTGCGGTCCGGTCCTCCGTCTCTATGGTTGTACGCACGGGACGTCAGTGACGTCACGTGCCTACAACCATAGAGGCAAAGGAGCGCAGGACCAGGAGGACCGCAGGAGGATGCGCGCCGACCGGGGGCTGGTGAGTGACCGGCCGTGCTATCTTAAGTGATCCGGTCACCGCTCCCCGGTTCCGGCACCTACTGCTATGGTCCATAGGCCATAGCAGTAGATGGTGACCCGGGCCGGAGGAGCGGTGATCGGAACACTGTGGGGGCAGACCAGTACAGACATACAGCCTGCAGCCATACACTGTATATGGCTGGAAGCTGTATGTCTGTTGGGGGGAGCTGCCAATCTAATGTGGGGGGAGCTGCCTACTATTGTGGGGGAACTGCTGACCTAATGTGGGGGGAGCTGCCTACAAATGTGGGGGGAGCTGCCTACAAATGTGGGGGGAGCTGCCTACTATTGTAGGGGGAGCTGCCTACAAATGTGGGGGGAGCTGCCTACTATTGTGGGGAACTGCTGACCTAATGTGGGGGGAGCTGCCTTCAAATGTGGGGGGGAGCTGCTTACAAATGTGGGGGGAGCTGCCTACTATTGTGGGGGGAGCTGCCTACAAATGTGGGGGGAGCTGCCTACTATTGTGGGGGAACTGCCTACTATTGTGGGGGAAATGCTGAACTAATGTGGGGGAATTGCCTACAAATGTGGGGGGAGCTGCCTACTCTTGTGGGGGAACTGCTGACCTAATGTGGGGGGAGCTGCCTACAAATGTGGGGGGAGCTGCCTACAAATGTGGGGGAGCTGCCTACTATTGTGTGGGAGCTGCCTACTAATGTGGGGTAACTGCTAACCTAATGTGGGGGAGCTGGCAATCTAATGTGGGGGAGTTGGCAATCTAATGTGGGGGAACTGGCAATCTAATGTGGGGGAACTAGCAACCTAATGTGGGGGAACTGGCAACTTAATGTGGGGGAACTGCCAACTTAATGTGGGGGGAACTATACTGCCTACCTAATGTGGGGGGAACCATACTGCCTACCTAATGTGGGGGAACATGATGCCTACCTAATGTGGGGGGAAATACAAGGTACCGTACATCGCGGTAGGAGGGGTAGTCTTATATGGCGAGTATATCCCAAACTCTATATTTTAACTGTAAAAGTTGGGGGTCGTCTTATACGCCGGCATATATGGTAAATGCCGTGAAAAAATATCTGTTGGAAAAGAAAATCCACAAAGAAAACTACACTCCATTCCTAGTAAATCAGGGTCAAAATGTTGCATTGTATTGTTTAAAGTGTATCTGTTGTTTCAAAAGATTATTATAGGACTGCATAGTTTTGTTAGATTAACCCTTTAGCAAGGTGACAATGTGATTTTAGCGCTCTCACTTCTCCTGAGAGCCCTCCATTATGGAGGGCTCTCAGGAGAAGTGAAAGCAGTAAAATCACATTGTCACCTCTCTAAAGGGTTAATCTAATAAAACTATGCAGTCCTTTAATAATCTTTTGAAACAACAGATACACTTTAAACAATACAAGAAAATACTTGCACAGCTATCGCTGATTCTCTCCATTTCAGGGCGCTTATACATGGACTTCCTATACCTTACTTCTCTGCTCAAGTCAAGCAGGGGCCAAATACATGGACTTCCTATACCTTACTTCTCTGGCTAAGTCAAGCACATATTCCTCTCTGCTATGCCATGAGATAATACTGGAGAAAGTACACTGGAATGAACAGGATTCATTATGCTGGGAGGCAGGGGCACTTCTGCCATTAGGCTTGTTGAATTAAAGGGGTACTCCAGCGCTAAGACATCTTATCCCCTATCCAAAGTATAAGGGATAAGATGCCTGATCGCGGGGGTCCCGCCGCTGGGGACCCGCGTGATCTTGCATGCAGCACCCCGTTAGAATCAGTCCCCGGAGCACGTTCGCTCTGGGTCTGATTACTGGCGATCATGGGGGCCGGAGCATTGTGACGTCACAGCCCCGCCCCCGTATGACATCACGCTCTGCCCCCCTGAATGCAGGCCTGCGTGAGGGGGCGTGACAGCTGTCACGCCCCCTCCCATAGGCTTGCATTGAGGGGCGGAGCGTGTTGTCACAATGCTCCGGCCCCCGTGATCGCCAGTAATCAGACCCGGAGCAAACGTGCTACGGGGACTGATTCTAACGGGGTGCTGCGTGCAAGATCACGAGTGTCCCCAGCGGCGGGACCCCGGCGATCAAGCATCTTATCCCCTATCCTTTGGATAGGGGATAAGATGTCTTAGCGCAGGAGTACTGGGATGATTTTTGTTTTTATTGGGAGAGAAGAGTTGCCTCCATCTTTACCTCACAGATGGGAGGTGAAGATGTCGTCATGCAGCATATCATGTTATATGATCAGATGTTGCTCCATAACTGCAGGTCTTTTCAGAAATAATGTGATCTGTATAGACACGGTTATCCTAAAAAAAAGTTAATAACCTAAAAAAAGTGTCCGGGCATGCTGGGAGTTGTAGTTTTGAAACATCTGGAGGTCCGCAGGTTGAAGACCACAGCGGCCTTCGTCATCATCCAGACCCCCCCCCCCCCCCTTTAGTTTTCTACTCACCTCCCCTCGGTGGGAAGGAAGGGTGAGCTTGTCCGGGCCATCTATGCTGCAGGGACCGCCTGGTGGGGAGGGTTAGTCGTTCCGGGCTTTACATCTTCACCGAGAGGCCCTCTTCTCCGCTCCGGGCCCGGCCCCGGACTAGTGACGTTGCCTTGACGATGACGCACAGGGACGTTCTTGGGCTGGATGATGACGAAGGCCGCAGTGCTTTTCAACCTGCGACCTCCAGATGTTGCAAAATTTCAACTCCCAGCATGCCCGGACAGCCGATCATCTGGAGGTCCGCAGGTTGAAGACCACTGATGAAGGGATTGACAGGGGGTGATGATGACAGGCGGTGATGATGACAGGCAGGGATGATGACAGGCGGTGATGATGACGGGCGGTGATGAGGAAGCAGGGGATGAAGATGACAGGCGGTGATGATGACAGGCGGTGATGATGACAGGCGGTGATGAGGAAGGGGGGGATGAAGATGACAGGCGGGGATGATGACAGGGGGTGATGATGAAGGGGGGATGATGACGGGGGTCTGGATGATGACAGGGGGGGATGATGACATGGGGGGGGTGATGTATTTCCCAGCCTAGGATATAGTTGAGTCAATAACTTTTCCTGGGTTTTTGGGGGGAAATTAGTGGCTTATATTCGGGTCGGCTTATACTCGAGTATATACGGTACTGAAGAAATAATTAAATCTGATCGTGAAGTAAAAAAGAAAACTCCAGTTACCCCACAGTCACATATGAATGTGGACATTACTCTGGATCAGCTGATCTTTCTTCTAAGCCAAGGGCTTGCTTAGAAAAAGGGTTCCCGATTGGTTAGTTTCCCTGGCTTTTGAAGTGTAGTGTGGCATATAGTGTACACTCTGTATATTTAAACTCGGAACCTAGTACCTGATTCTAGCCTAGTTCAATTCCTAGTCAGTCCAGATGAGTTTTTGGTTAGTTCTTGAGTCATAGAGGGGAGTTTCTCATTTTCTGTGTAAATATTTTTGGCGGGCAACCCAGGCAGTTGCCCAGGGCCCCCATCCAAAAGGGGACCCCTAAAAAGCTTTATGGCATTACTAACACTGCTGCATTTTGTGGAAAATCGCTGTAAAATCACACAATCTGGGTGCCCCATTTTAAATTTTTGCCCAGGGCCACACTTAGTCTAAAATCGGCCCTGTTAATGGGTAACTATTAATACCTGTCTTCATATTCCATATTAGTGCCAAAAGCAATCAATTACAGCAATTTTGTTAATATACAGAGAGGGGTCTCTTTATGTATCGGACTTTGACGTGCCCAATAGATCAGTAATAAAAGGGGTACTCTGCTGCCAGACATCTTATTCCCTATCCAAGGTATAGGGGATAAGATGTCTGATCACGGGGGGTCTCCTTTCTAGGGCCCCCCAGGATCTCCTGCAGCACCTATGGCAGTTCCTGCGGCAGTGGCCGTGCCATCACATCCACTCCCCCTTGTGACATCTCACCACACCCCCTCCATTCTTGTCTATGGGAAGGGTCATGTTGGCTGACACGCTCGCTCCCATAGAAATAAATTGAGGGGCGTGGCGTGACATTATAAGGGAGGCGTGACCGTGACTTCACGATCACGGCCTTCGGCTTTGAGCGTTCTGAACAAAACGTTCAGAACGCAGGAGCACCGAAATACCCCTTTAAGAATTACTTTCAACGAGTGCTTTGGGTACCACTGGCCTTACTCTACGGTGCCCATGTGTTGATCCATGCGATCAACATGACGGAATTTGGACCAATACCGTGTTTCTCCAAAAATAAGACCGGGTCTTATATAAATTTTAGTCACAAAAAACACACTAGGGCTTATTTTCAGGGTAGGGCTTATTTATTTATGGGGGGGCTGCAGGAGTGTGGAGGATGGGGGGGCTGTAGCAGTGTGGAGGATGCCACACCCCCCCCCCATCTTCCACACTGCCACAGCCCCCATCCTCCCACAGCCCCCATCCTCCACACTCCCGCAGCCCTCCATCCTCCACACTCCTGCACCCCCCCCATCCTCCACACTCCTGCAGCCCCCCCCATCCTCCACACTGCTACAGCCCCCCATCCTCCCCTTCCCCCATCGTCCTCCACACTCCTACAGTGCCCCCCACCCCTCTGCAATAATAAACCAGCACTTCCCCACCTTCATAGCATCCACAACTGAAGCTGCAGCTCTCGGCGGCGGCGGGATCTCCTTCTGCTGCTTACCGGTAGCAGGGACACGTCCGTGACGTCTGGCGTGCATACGCGCATATGTTTTAAAGCGACAGCGTCCCTGCCCCGGCTCATTTAACTTGCCAAGGGACCAGCCAAAGGTGGGGGCGGGGGGTCCGCATCGCATTACTGGCGGCCGCGGTTCGCCAGTTGAGTAACCCTGGCCCTAGGTCTTATTTTCGGGGTAGGGCTTATATTGCAGCCCATCCCGATAATCCAGCTAGGGCTTGTTTTCGGAGTAGGGCATATTTTTGGGGAAACAGGGTAGCCAGATCCTCTGATGTAGTCCTGTCATGTGGTCCGCTCCAACAATGTGACATATATCTGATTGCAGGATTGGGCCACATATGTTCAAGAAATTGTTGATGAAGCCCCCCATGCCCGATCTCTATGAGATCAGCTCCCATTTACAACAAAGCTTGTGCTGGCTGATAAGGCCCTAACAGTAGAAGGGTCCCTGTTTAGAAGAAGATTTTTGAATGAACGTTTCCACAAGTTGGGCGATATAAATGATGTTATGTGAAAGTCTATTGGTCACAATTTTATTCTTAGGGCTAGTTCACACTGCCAGCATGCTCTGCGAAAGGGAGCTCTGTGCATGTCCTACAGCTTCTGTAAAATATCTGACAACCGACTGACCCTATTTAAGTCAGTGGGATCCATCGGGACCCGACGGTGTCCGTTGCGCTTTGAACCATTTGATTTGGAACAAAAAAAGAGCCTAACGGACGCTGAACAGGTCAGAGTACAACAGCCGTGTGAACTTAGCCTTAGTCAGCAGATTTAGGAAAGAAGGAGAAAAGAAGGGTCAGTAATAATAATAATAATAATAATAATAATAATAATAATAATAACAACACATGGATCATGTAATTATCAATATATTTGTCACCCCAGTCCCTTAGATTTACAGAGTTGACTTATGGTGCATTTTTATAGCAATGCATTTTGTATGAGTACAACGACTATAACTACATCTCTTTTTTTTCGGTGGAAATTCGTCCAAATATTCCTTATTTTTTGGGGACTTATTTCCCCGGTTGCAGGTCAGACTCACCTTGCTGTAGCCGTATAGTTGCAGTATTTGTTCCATGTCAAAGGAATATCCCAAAAATCCAGCCACTTCTCCATGTTCAACACAGGAATAGTTTGGGGCTTCAGAGTCTGCACCAGACAGAATCTGTAGGACACTTTGCACCGATTTCATCTCATCTCCAAATGCGTCAAATAAATGATAACCCAGAGTCATATTGGGGAGAACATCTGGATCCTGGTTTATCTGATCAACAGTAAAGCGAAAAGCCAACACCGCAGCGTAACTCCTAAGAAGTGGCCTGTAAAAGTAACAACTCTACACACTGGTCATTTCTTACATATCGGACGGGCTACTATCAGATATTACACCGGAATGGCACAACAGTCAGTAACTAATCGAACTCACTTCAGTCCGATCCCCCGATCTTATCTTTTCTTCCTGTTCCCAAGATGAGTGCTCAGTACAGGACCTGCGGAGTGGCCAAAACGGGAAACCGCCACTCCCAGGGATTGGCTAAGCTAGCAAGTCCTGCATCTAGAGCTTTTCTTGAAATTAAAAATAAGAAAATAGAGGGACAAGATGGAGGCAAACGAGAGCTGCGGGGGATCGGGATTAGCTAAGTATTAGGTTTTTTCTCTATTTTTCCCCCAGCACCACATTCATTTAATTAGTACCAATGAAAAATATCACAGAATCGTGTCAGGTTTGGGAGAACAGATTGCCTATTACCAGTAATATGTCTTTTATGTTACATTTTTATTATGATTGGAAGGTTATGTTATGAATAACAGGGATCTGCAAGTTATTGTTAGAAGTAGAGCAGGAATAAACCCTCAGGTATGGCACTGTAGACTCTTGTAGACAGATGAGGCGGATGCCAAAGGTAATAGGAAAGTCCTTAGCAGGACATTTTATTAAAAAAACAATAAAATGGACAAGATTACGTGTTTCGGGAGGATCCCTCCCTTCCTCGGATCCTGATCTGAGGAAGGGAGGGATCCTCCCGAAACGCGTAATCTTGTCCATTTTATAGTTTTTTAAATAAAATGTCCTGCTGAGGACTTTCCTATTACCTTTGGCATCCGCCTCATCTGTCTACAAGAGTCTGTAGCGCCATACCTGAGGGTTTTTTCCTACTCTACTTCTAATATTGACTCCCAGGACGACTTGTTTCCTCCTGCAACCCATCAGCATAGCAGCGACTCGCACTACAGTACCCCGATTATATCGTGGGTGATATGCTTTTTTGCATAGATCTCAAGGTGAGCGGCCATCTATAAGCCCCGTGGGGTTGCCCCCCCCCCCCACCCGATCTATTGAGGGTAAATACACGAGGCGCCGTCCGTCCGTACTTTCTTTTCTTTTCTCTACAGATTCTGCAAGTTATTGGGGCTTCTTCTACTAGTCTGTTTTTGGTAAGTTGCTATGTAACAGTCTCATGGCTAATCTATTACTCTGGTTCAGCTGATATTTTCTTCTAAGCTAAGGGCTTGCCTAAAACAGCAGGTTTATGATTGGGTTTTTTTTCTCTGGCTTTTGCAGTGTAGTGCGAATTATAGTGTACGCTCTGTATATTTAAGGGACTGGAGCTGTGAGGATCCGGCACATGCAGGACTAGGGTATCGTGTAGGAATGCGGACTAGTGTCAATGCAGGTGAGGCACAGGTGTGGACATCGGTGGTGCACCTCAATACTAGTAACTAGAGATGAGCGAACTTACAGTAAATTCGATTCATCACGAACTTCTCGGCTCGGCAGTTGATGACTTTTCCTGCATAAATTAGTTCAGCTTTCCGGTGCTCCGGTGGGCTGGAAAAGGTGGATACAGTCCTAGGAGACTCTTTCCTAGGAATGTATCCACCTTTTCCAGCCCACCGGAACACCGGAAAGCTGAACTAATTTATGCAGGAAAAGACATCAACTGCCGAGCCGAGAAGTTCGTGACGAATCAAATTTACTGTAAGTTCGCTCATCTCTACTAGTTATCCAATAAGAAAGAGTCAAGTAGAGATTGCACTCACCATCCACAGACTTTATTCACTGGAGTACAGGCATGTAAAGGCGGAGGCAGGGGCACACCGGGTGTGCCCCTGCCTCCGCCTTTACATGCCTGTACTCCAGTGAATAAAGTCCGTGTATGGTGAGTGCAATCTCTTCTTGACTCTTTCTTATTGGACTCTGTATATTTAAAGGGGTACTCCCGTGGAAAACTTTTTTTCTTTTCAAATCATTTTAGGAACAGCACATGTTGGCTATGGGAATTTTTTCCTGCTCTGGACAGTTCCTAAAATGGACAGCAGAGGTCAGCAGAGAGCACTGTAGTCATGACATCAGAGAAATCTAAAAAGTAAAGCATTTCCTCTGTAGTATACAGCCCCTAAAAAGTACTGGAAGGATTAAAAATGTTTTAATAGAAGTAATTTACAAATCTGTTTAACTTTCTGGCACCAGTTGATTTAAAAAAAATAAGTTTTCCACGGGAGGACCCCTTTAGGACCAAGGACGTACCGGTACGTCCTTGGTCCTGCTCTTCTGATATAACGCGGGGTTACACAGTAACCCCGCGTCATATCACGGCGGGCCTGGCGTCATAGTGAAGCCGGGACCCGCCTCTAATCGCGGCGCCGCGCGCTATTAACCCTTTAGCCGCGCGCTCAGAGCTGAGCCGCGCGGCTAAAAGTGAAAGTTCCCGGCTAGCTCAGTCGGCTGTTCGGGATAGCCACGGCTAATCGCGGTATCCTGAACAGCTTACTGGACAGTGTGAGGGCCCCTACCTGCCTCCTCGCTGTCCGATCGCCGAATGACTGCTCAGTGCCTGAGATCCAGGCATGAGCAGTCATGCGGCAGAATCGTTAATCAATGATGAAGATCAGTGTGTGCAGTGTTATAGGTCCCTATGGGATAACAATGATCAGTATAAGAGATCAGTGTGTGCAGTGTTATAGGTCCCTATGGGATAACAATGATCAGTGTTAGAGATCAGTGTGTGCAGTGTTATAGGTCGCTATGGGATAACAATGATCAGTATAAGAGATCAGTGTGTGCAGTGTTATAGGTCCCTATGGGATAACAATGATCAGTGTAAGAGATCAGTGTGTGCAGTGTTATAGGTCCCTATGGGATAATAATGATCAGTATAAGAGATCAGTGTGTGCAGTGTTATAGGTCCCTATGGGATAATAATGATCAGTATAAGAGATCAGTGTGTGCAGTGTTATAGGTCCCTATGGGATAACAATGATCAGTATAAGAGATCAGTGTGTGCAGTGTTATAGGTCCCTATGGGATAACAATGATCAGTATAAGAGATCTGAGTGTACAGTGTTATAGGTCCCTATGGGATAACAATGATCAGTATAAGAGATCAGTGTGTGCAGTGTTATAGGTCCCTATGGGATAACAATGATCAGTATAAGAGATCTGAGTGTACAGTGTTATAGGTCCCTATGGGACCTATAACACTGCAAAAAAAAGTGAAAAAAAAAGTGAATAAAGGTCATTTAACTCCTCCCCTATTAAAAGTTTGAATCACCCCCCTTTTCCAATAAAAAAAAAAAACACAGTGTAAATAAAAATAAAAATAAACATATGTGGTATCACCGCATATGGAAATGTCCGAATTATAAAAATATATCATTAATTAAACCGCTCGGTCAATGGCGTGCGCGCAAAAAAATTTTTGGTCACTTTTTATATCATTTAAAAATGAATAAAAAGCGATCAATAAGTCCTATCAATGCAAAAATGGTACCGTTAAAAACTTCAGATCACGGCTCAAAAAATGAGTCCTCATACCGCCCCATACACGGAAAAATAAAAAAGTTATAGGGGTCAGAAGATGACAATTTTAAACGTATACATTTTCCTGCATGTAGTTATGATTTTTTCCAGAAGTGCGACAAAATCACCTATATATGTAGGGTATCATTTTAATCGTATGGACCTACAGAATAAATATCAGGTGTCATTTTTACCGAAAAATTTACTACATAGAAACGGAAGCCCCCAAAAGTTACAAAACAGCTGTTTTTTTTTTTCAATTTTGTCGCACAATGATTTTTTTCCCCGTTTCACCGTAGATTTATGGGCAAAATGACTGATGTCATTACAAAGTAGAATTGGTGGTGCAAAAAATAAGCCATCATATGGATTTTAGGTGCAAAATTGAAAGAGTTATGATTTTTTAAAGGCAAGGAGCAAAAAACGAAAATGCAAAAACGGAAAAAAACCCTATCCTTAAGGGGTTAAACTCGCAATCTAGTACATGATTCTAGCCTAGTTTAATTCCCAGTCAGTCCAGATGAGTTTTTGGTTAGTTTTTGTATAGTCATAGGGGGGAGGTTCTCATTGTCTGTGTAAATCTTTTTTTTTTACTCCTGTTTGCCCCTTTCTGTACATCATTTGTACTTCTACCACACAGAAGTACACATTCTTTATAAATAGCAAAGTAGCTTAGATGTAGACAAATTTCTAAGTGTGGTTCTGGCCAGTGTGAGGTTGCACAAAAAATTTGTGACAATAGTCGCAGTTGATAAATGTCCATACAATGCTAACCATGCCCACATTACATTTAAGTTTTCTTTAATAAGTCTAAATGCATTGTACGACATTTGTGACTTTTATGACCCATTATGCACAACATTTGTGACTTTTTGACCCATTGTGCACAACATTTGTGACTTTTTGACCCATTGTGCACAACATTTGTGACTTTTTGACCCATTGTGCACAACATTTGTGACTTTTTGACCCATTGTGCACAACATTTGTGACTTTTTGACCCATTGTGCACAACATTTATGACTTTTTGACCCATTGTGCACAACATTTGTGACTTTTTGACCCATTGTGCACAACATTTGTGACTTTTTGACCCATTGTGCACAACATTTGTGACTTTTTGACCCATTGTGCACAACATTTGTGACTTTTTGACCCATTATGAACAACATTTGTGACTTTTATGACCCATTATGCACAACATTTGTGACTTTTGGACCCATTGTGCACATTTGCGACTTCTTTTTACCATCAAAAAACAGTGTAAAACCAATGATAATTTCCCGCCATAGTGTCTTTATTGTGATAGTTGTGATAGGAGTAACAACCAGTTAAGGGTTTTGCTAGATTGTAATGATAATCTATTGGGATAGGGGATAAGATGTCTAGCAGTGGAGTACCCTTTTAAAGAGACACAGGCCAGATTTCAAAAACGGCATCCTAAATGGGTTAAATAATGTCATTCACATTTTAATTTTCTGTATGCACATGGCGTATTTTTTATTGTTTGAAAGAACATTCCATATTAATATTGTTTTTAGCAAAAAGAAGGTTTGAACTTGAATAAAAGCATCTTTCATTCTCGTATGGATCGCATGTGCGTGTTTTATTTATACATACTTTATATATTTGTTTTATTTTTTTTAAATGCATATTTCAGTAAAATTGCCAAAACAGCCTGAAATGACTTACCCATTAGTTATGAAAAGCAGACAACATTTAAAAAAAAAATAAAAAAGCACGTAAAAATGGATAGAATACAAAACCCAAAACCAAACAATTTGTAATAATTGATAATAATTTTGTAGTGTTCTGTGTTTGCTGCATACAGGAGTGTGAGTGAGCCCTTAGATTTTGCGCCACTATACAAAGCAATGATGCCACATAACTGAAGACATATGGGAAGAAAGAGAACAATGGACACTTACACGTTTGGTGAAATTCTTTGATTGAGGTTCCTAAACGTGGGTTTTATACGATTTATCCACATGACAGAGAACAGTGCTCCAATATTGAGGTCTCCTCTCTTATAATATTCATACAGAATGCCTGAATCAACATACGTGAGGCTACATTGTAGTGATGTTGATAATGGTGAGGGTGATGATAATGGTGAATCCTCTGTTCCACAGCATGTTGCACACAGGACGATGATCCAGAAGATAACAATAAGGACGTAGGTTGTTATGTCCACCAGAGATAAACCCATGGACACAGGAGTCCTGGAGTCTGTGCTATCAATGACAGCTCTGCAGATCCTCAGCTGTCCGGGGCCCCTATGTGTCAGGATGCTGACTGGCTGCTCCTTATATACATCATCTATCACCAGAGCTCCAGGTGCAGAGGAACATCACCCAGATAATTCCAGATTCTGACGTTATGTTCTATAATGATTCTGTTATTCTTCCTATTATTATTGTTTCCATTTTTTATATCTATACATAACAAATTGAGAAACTAACTACTGCAATATTCACCAGCTTTCCATTATAAAGGTCATAATCTTATACTATACATTTCCTCATATAGTGATTGTAATGGAATTATAGAATGGTTTTTAATATTGATGTTGGCCAAGCTAGCCTGCAGACCATCTGTGTATAGAGGCCTTCTGGATCTTCTGCAATGGCAGCTGTTGGGAAAGAAAAGCATAGAGCAGTTATATTTCATTGTGCTCCAAACTTTCTCAGGAGAACTCCTGCCAGAGGTTATTACAGGATAGAGGAATCTGGTGAGGGCAGAAGGGTCTGGAGAGGGAAGAGGAGTCTGGTGAGGACAGAAGGGTTTGAAGGGTTTGAAGAGGGCAGAGGAGTCTGGTGAGGACAGAAGGGTTTAAAGGGTTTGAAGAGGGCAGAGGAGTCTGGTGAGGACAGAAGGGTTTGAAGAGGGCAGAGGAGTCTGGTGAGGACAGAAGGGTTTGAAGAGGGCAGAGGAGTCTGGTGAGGACAGAAGGGTTTGAAGAGGGCGGAGGAGTCTGATGAGGACAGAAGGGTCTGAAGAGGACAGAGGAGTCTGGTGAGGACAGAAGGGTTTGAAGAGGGCAGAGGAGTCTGGTGAGGACAGAAGGGTTTGAAGAGGGCAGAGGAGTCTGGTGAGGACAGAAGGGTCTGAAGAGGGCAGAGGAATCTGGTGAGGACTGAAGGGTTTGAAGAGGGCAGAGGAGTCTGGTGAGGAGAGAAGGGTCTGGAGAGGGCATATGAGTCTTAAGGGCACAGACGGTACTAGAGAGGAGTTTGGAGATGACACAGGAGCCTGGAGGAGGACAGAGGGGTCTGGGGAAAATATCTGTAGAGGATAGAGGAGTCTTAAAAAGAACAAATGGGTCAATAGAGGACAGTGGAGTCCAGAGCGGATAAAGGAATCTAGAAAGGACAAATTAATCTGTAGATGACAAAGGGTTCTGGAGGAGGACAGAAGAGACTGGAGAGGACAGCGGAGTCTGGCGGGGGAAAGAGGAGACTGGAGAGGACAGGGGAGTATGGAGGAGGACAGAGGAGCCTGGAGAAGGACAGGGGAGTCTGGAGGAGGACAGAGGAGTCTAGAGAAGGACAGAGGAGACTGGAGAGGACAGATTTGTCTGGAGGAGACAGATGAGTTTGGAGAAGACAGATGAGTCTGAATCGGACAAAGGAGTCTGGAGTCTGGTAGGTAGGGAAGCCCAGTATTAACCCCTTCAGTATTAGCCATCCTCTCAGCTGATCGGGACACAGTTGTTTTACCGCGGTGGTCCCAATCAGCTCCGCTGAGCTGCTGGGAATGGATTTTTTTCCTTTTAGATGCAGCGATCAACTTTGATTGCGGCGTCTAAAGGGTTTAATGTCAGGCATCAACGTGATCTGCATCCTTAACAGGTTAAGATAGATAGGAAAGCCAACCAATACTTAGGTAAGGAAGCCCCCAGTAGTTACATAGATGGAGAAGCCCCCAATACTAAGGTAGGAAGGGAAGCCCCCAGTAATTAGAAAGGTCATCTCTAGAGATGAGCGAACATTTTAAAAATTTGATTCGGCCGATTCGCTGAATTTTCCGAAAAAATTTGATTCGATACAAATTTATTTGTGGCAAATCTATATTAAAAATGGCTATTTCTGGCCTACAGAGAGCCTCAATAGGGATGTAGAACACTTTGCTTTGTTCTAACACGCATATGGAGTGTGCTGGGGTAGTAAAATAATACTGTTGTTCAGAATAACATTCAGATTACAGGCATCGCTTTTAGAATCACTGTCGCAGAGCGGCATAATGACAGAGCCTGAAGGTGGCATCAGTATTAGGAAACCATATAGTGGCTGAATGACACAGCCTGGAGTTGGCTGAAGCTTGAGGAGACCATATAGTGGCTGAATGACACAGTGTGGAGGTATTTGCAGCTTGTGGAGACCATATAGTGGCTAAATGACACAGTGTGGAGGTGTTGGCAGCATGAGGAGACCATATAGTGGCTGAATGAACCGGCTTGGATGTGGCTGAAGCAGGAGGAGACCATATAGTGGCTGAATGACACAGCATGGAGGTGTTGGCAGCATAAGGAGACCATATAGTGGCTAAATGCCACAGCGTGGAGGGGTTGGCAGCATGAGGAGACCATATAGTGCCTGAATGACACAGCATGGAGGTGTTGTCAGCATGAGGAGACCATATAGTGGCTAAATGCCACAGCGTGGAGGTGTTGGCAGCATGAGGAGACCATATAGTGGCTGAATGACACAGCATGGAGGTGTTGGCAGCATGAGGAGAACATATAGTGGCTGAATGACACAGTGTGGAGGTGTTTGCAGCATGAGGAGACCATATAGTGGCTGAATGACACAGCGTGGAGGTGTTGGCAGCATGAGGAGACCATATAGTGGCTGAATGACACAGTGTGGAGGTGTTGGCAGCATGAGGAGACCATATAGTGGCTGAATGACACAGCGTGGAGGTGTTGGCAGCATGAGGAGACCATATGGTTGCTGAATGACACAGCCTGGACTTGGCAGCATCATGAGTAGACACTAGGGCTTTACAATCCCTAAGATTAAAAGATTAATTTTGAAATTCAAATTGAAGATTTATGGTAGCTAGTGTTACCATAAAAAATGTTTAGGCCCAGGCCCAGCAGCATCAGTAAACCATATATTGGTTGAATGAAACAGCCTGGAGGTGGCTGAAGCATGAGGAGACCATATAGTGGCTGAATGATACAGCATGGATTTGGCTGAAACATGAGAAGACCATATAGTGTCTTAATGGCACAGCCTGGAGTTGGCAGAAACATGAGGAGACCATTGAAATGTAAAATTTTTAAATAGAAATTTAAGATTTTGAAATTGAAGTTTTAACTCCCAAGTTTTAGTGTCCCGGGCCCCGGCGTGTGGGTACATGGGACAAAATACAACAAGGAGTCACATGTCCCATGACGACGTAATGAAAGAGCCTGGAGGTGGCATCAGTATGAGGAGACCATGTAGTGGCTGAATGACTGCCTGGAGTTTGTGGCAGCATGAAGAGACCATATAGTGGCTGAATGGCACAACCTGGAGTTTGTGGCAGCATGAAGAGACCATATAGTGGCTGAATGGCACAGCCTGGAAATTTCGTCGAATCGTCCGAATCTAATTTTTCAAAAGTTCGCTCATCTCTAACACTCTTCCATGATGGGAGTAGTAGTACATGTACTAATTGACACTGTGATCCTCCTGTATAATGTATAGATGCGGCCAGCGCTCTTCCATGGTCCCCTGCACTGCCGTATATATACCTATTCATATTTCCCACAGAGTGGCTGTGATTGGCTGGATGGTTCTGGTGTATAGGTGTATATATATGTCAGTGAGGGGGACCATAGAAGAGCGGCCTCCCTCTGAGAGTGGGGATTTGCTGTAACCATACGGCCAATCACCACTCTGGGCGGAAAATTTCTATTCACTTCACTGGCCGGCCGGAGCACAGAGCAGAGATGCGAACGCTATATAGAGCTGCTCCAATTCTCTGCAATAGATAAGACGATCACATCAGGTGTCAGGAGTGACACCCGGGGCAATCTGTCTATTTGTACAGGTACTACTACTCCCATCATGGAACAGTCTGTTCCATGCTGGGAGTAGTAGTACTACCTAAAAATGGAACAAATTTAGAAAAAAAAAAGTGAAACACACACACTTTATTAAAGGGGTTATCCAGCATAAGGTGATTTTAGTACATACCTGGCAGACAGTAATGGATATGCTTAGGAAGGATCTGTGCTTGTCTTGGGCTAAATGGCTATGCTGTGAGATTACCATAACACTGTGGCTAGCTTTCTGTGAACCTGTTTTTCCTGTTTTCAGTTTTCTTGTTTGCCTACAAATCCCATGATACCATTTTCCTCCTTCCCACACATCAGCTACCCCACCCATTGAAACATAAATGAGCTGCAGACCTGTGGTTTTCAATCAGAGTGCCTCCAGCTGTTGCATTAGTTGCAGATTGCTCTCTCCACCCATTGAAGCAGACAGGCTCCCTGTCATCAGCTGACTAGTGAGTCAGGTCTCAACCGCATTGCAAGCTGGGAAAAATCCGAGACAGCAGTCATTTTGTATGCTGTTAAAAATAAATATTGGGGTGAAAATCACATAAGAATTGTGAGAAAACCGTCACACACAGGTAAAGACACTATATTATGAACTACACTAACTTTACAGCCCCTGTAGCATAGTCAAATAAAAAAAATTCTCGGAATACCCCTTTAAACACATTATTAAAATACATCACTAATGAAAATTTGTAAAAAAAAAATGATTATAGAAACTATATTATTTTTACATTTAAATGGCCCCTTTCTATATTTATATTATTGTCGGCTACATTTTTAGGTCCCTGCCTTAATAAAAATGTTAATAAAAATTTCATTATATAAAATAAAAATGTTGGTAAATACACACTGCATCCTTTTTTTTATTTTTTTATTTTATTTTATTTTTTGTACCCAATAAATTTAGGGAAAAAAACGCTAAAGGGGCCAAAAATGCAAATTTCACTCAAAGGCAAAAATTCCAGAAAAAATGCCAAATGCAGGGAAAATCTGTGGCAGTTTCTCTGGCATTTTTAAGCCTAAAAAAATCGCAAGACGAAAACCTAGCCGTATGGTGGTAGTATTTTGGGCGAGTTGTGAGCAGTGTGACCTAGTTTAACAAAATTCATTGCAGTGCACTTAGTGCTATTTCTCTTTTCTGTTTCTTTGGTGGGGCAGTTTTTATGTTGACTGATGGGGGGGGGGGGGGGGGTTGTGTGTCAGCTGTTTTTTAGTCTCAGTCTGACCCTGGCAGCTTGACACTCAGAGCTTTGACACATTAAGTAACTTTAAGCATTTTTCATAAGCTTGGAAAGCTCCATTAAAAAAAAAGTCTATATAGAGGAAAAAAACAGCAGAGCTTCTCATGGAGTAGTAGTCCTTAAAAATATGGATGTATTCTTAAAGGGGTACTCCGCCCCTAGACATCTTATCCCCTATCCAGGGGATAAGATGTCAGATCACCGCCGTCCCGCTGCTGGGGACCCCCGGGATTGCCGCTGCGGCACCGCGCTATCATTACTGCGCAGAGCGAGTTCGCTCTGCATGTAATGACGGGCAGTACAGGGGCCGGAGCATCGTTACGCCATGGCTCCGCCCCTCGTGACGTCACGGCCCGCCCCCCTCAATACGAGTCTATGGGAGGGGGCATGGCGGTCGTCATGCCCCTGCCATAGACTTGTATTAAGGGGGCGGGCCGTGATGTCACGAGGGGCGGAACCATGATGTCACGCTGCTCCGTCCCCTGTATTGCTCCGTCTCGCTCTGTGCAGTAATGACAGCGGGGTGCCACAGCGGCAATCCCGGGGGTCCCCAACAGCGGGACTGCGGCGATCTGACATCTTATCCCCTATCCTTTGGATAGGGGATAAGATGTCTAGGGGCGGAGTACCCCTTTAAGTGCTGGTGGAACAATAGGGGCCATCTCGCTTACCTTTTGTGGTTGTGTACAGACACAACCAGCTATGACAGCATGTAGTAACGGTGCAGCCACCTCAGCATCGGCAGTCAGGAAGCCTTGGCCGATCGTTGAAGCATCAGATGGAAGGGTGCAGAAAATCCGCAAGGTCTCGGCGCAATCCGTTAGGTAAAATCACAATGCATGATATGTAGGTAAAAAGTCCATTTATAATATACCAGAAAAACAGACGCGTTTCGAGGCCCAAACAGTCTCTTTCTCAATGTTGCAAATGGTATGTGCAAACAGTAGAAACAGTATGCTTTAAAAGACCAAAAGGCGCTCAAAATAAATAGGTGCTCAATGTCTGACGTCAGCTCTCCTGACGGACATGCAGGAGAGTGACGTGTTGTGTAAACAGTGTCAGATATTTCTATGTTAACAATTAGTTCATATAAGAAACTAAATTAGTACATGCAGAAACCTGTGTTGAGGTCCTGCATTATATCCCTGTGTCCCCTGCAGTGTCGGCGACTAGCGTCAGCTCTGAATGAGCTTTCAGCGCACGTCCGCAGCGAGGCTGTGGAGCAGAGTAACTGAGGACGGTAGAGTCAGCGCATGCGCGTGGACAGAATAAAAGACTTTCGTGGACATGGGTATGATGATCCTGTGGGGCAGCAGAAATATAGTGTTACAACTTGCGCAGAATGCGCTAACAGGTAGAGGAACTACCCTATTTTTCGCCGTATAAGATGCACTTTTTCTTCCCCCAAACTGGGGGGAAAAAGTTGGTGCGTCTTATATGGTGAATACACACCCCTATCGCGGCGGTCCCTGCGGCCATCAACGGCTGGGACCCGCGGCTAATACAGGACATCACTGATCGCGGTGATGCCCTGTATTAACCTTTCAGACGCGGCGATCAAAGCTGACCGCCGCGTCTGAAGGGAAAGTGACACTAACCCGGCTGTTCAGTCGGGCTGTTCGGGACCGCCGCGATTTCACCGCGGCGGTCCCGAACAGCCCAACTGAATAGCCGGGTTAGTGCTTACAGGACACCGGGAGGGACCTTACCTGCCTCCTCGGTGTCTTCTCTGTTCAGGGATCCCCTGTATGGCCGGCGCTCTCCTTCCTCGTCATCACGTCGTAGTGTAAGTGCGTCGGCGTGCGTAACGACGTGATGGCGTCGACGGAGAGCGAGGATACCCGGCCGGCAGCAGAGACGTTCCGGAGCGACGGGGACGCGGCGACAGCGATGGAGCAACATCCAGGGCAGCGGTGACGGGTCCGGAGCGGCGGGGACACGTGAGTATTACCATCTCCTGCAGTGGTCTTCAATCTGCAGACCTCCAGATGTTGCAAAACTACAACTCCCAGCATGCCCGGACAGCCAACGGCTGTCCGGGCATGCTGGAAGTTGTAGTTTTGCAACATCTGGAGGTCCGCAGGTTGAAGACCACTATTGGGTTCAAAATCTTTATTTTTTTAGATTTTGCACCTATAAATTGGCTGCGTCTTATACGCCAGTGCGTCCTATAGGGCGTAAAATACGGTACTTGTGGATGATACCTGGTGACATCAACATCAAAACACCAGTGCCAAAAAGGCAGAAAGAGCCCGTTACCTCTAATATTAAAATGTAACTTTTATTTGATATGTATTAAGAGAAATGTGACTTAAAAACACTTATATTGTCACGGTCTTGTATGACCTACAGGTAGGCACAGTGTGGAAAGTGTTAGGTAACTTGTTTCGCACCCAATACTCGGATTAATGCCTCCAACACTGTAGTGCACTAGGAATGAATAATGTCGTAGCCCAAGGCTTCAGTCCATTGGGCTGTAAACCGTGACAAAAGTAAGATTTTTAAAAACAAGCAGACACTGCCACCTAACTAGTTTCACTCATATACATGAGCTTCATCAGGGGTGCAGGGAGGTGACTGTCAGTTAGACGGTCGTTTGTCCTTTTATATCCTCTGTTGCTGACATCACCCATTTGACCTGATGTCTCTTAAGCCAATCATTTAATCCATATTGAATAGACACCTCATTCCTCCAATCAGGTCCTCTGTCCATATACATCATCCTCCAGTCATTATAATTGTTTATCCGTATCCATTAACTACTCCAATCACAAGGAGCTATCTCAAAGGATTTTCACCACCTACCTCGGCGCTCCAGCCTATAGCCTAGCTCAAATGAATAGCCAGTCATATCCCCTCTCCATCGCACCAATCATAATCCTCCATATGTTTAAACTTACCACATTCACCTCCGGGTCAGATGCCCGTCATTTCCTGAACATCGCGCATGCGCCCAGCCAGTGTAAACACAGCCCCAGCTATTACGTGTCATCCGCACACTACTGCGCATGCGCACAGGCCCGTGCTACAGCCGCGGCTGTCAGGGTCCACGCGCGTGCTCAAGAACTTACGGGCTACATCATTACCGATGTGACGTGACTGACAGT
Source organism: Hyla sarda (assembly GCF_029499605.1). NCBI lineage: Eukaryota > Metazoa > Chordata > Amphibia > Anura > Hylidae > Hyla > Hyla sarda. Next base: position 6,705,445 of record NC_079189.1, on the reverse strand, counting down.
CACTTACCGGCACCTCTGATGAAGCTCATGTATATGAGTGAAACTAGTTAGGTGGCAGTGTCTGCTAGTTTTTTTTAAATCTTACTGTTGTCACGGTTTACAGCCCAATGGACTGCAGCCTTGGGCTATGACATTATTCATTCCTACTGCACTACAGTGTTGGAGGCATTAGTCCAAGTTTTGGGTGTGAAACAAGTTACCTAACACTTTCCACACTGTGCCTACCTGTAAATCATATAAGACCGTGACAATATAGGTGTTTTTAAGTCACATTTATCTTAATACATATCAAATAAAAGTTATGTTTTAATATTAGGGGTAACAGGCTCTTTGTGCCTTTTTGGCACTGGCGTTTTGAAGTTGATTGCCTTCCCTAATAAGGGTATCGGTGGTGTGTTTTTTTTTTTTGATACCTGGTGAGACACATACCTTATATACTCAAGTATAAGCCGACCCGATTATAAGCCGAGGCCCCTAATTTCACCCCAAAATCCCAGGAAAAGTTATTGACTCGAGTGGGAAATACATCATCCCCCCTGTCATCATCCAGACCCCTGTCATTAACACCCTCATCATCATCACCCTGTCATCACCCCCCCTTCATCATCACCGCCTGTCATCATCCCCTTGTCATCATCCCACACCCCCCTTCATCATCCCCTTGTCATCATCCCACACCCCCCTTAATCATCCCCTTGTCATCATCCCACACCCCCCCTTAATCATCCCCTTGTCATCATCCCATACCCCCCTTAATCATCCCCTTGTCATCATCCCCCCCTTCATCATCCCCTTGTCATAATCCCACCCCCCCTTCATCATCCATTGTCATCATCACCACATGTCATCAGCCCCCCCCCCCCCCTTCATCATCACCGCTTGTCAATGTCTGATACAGTGGTCTTCAACCTGCGGACCTCCAGATGTTTCAAAACAACAACTCCCAGCAAGTCCGGGCAGCCATTGGCTGTCCGGGCTTGCTGGGAGTTGTAGTTTTGAAACCTCTGGAGGTCCGCAGGTTGAAGACCACTGCGGCCATCGACATCATCTAGCCCGACCCCCCCCCCCCCCCCACTCCCTCTCACCCCCTTTAGTTCTGTACTCACCTCCGCTCGGCGGGACGTTAGGGTGCGCTGGTCCGGTGCTGTAGGACTGTTCGGTGGGGAGGTCGTCCGGTGGGATAGTGGTTCCGGGCTGCCATCTTCACCGGGGGGGCCTCTTCTCCGCGCTTCGGGCCCGGAATAGAGGCGTTGCCTTGACAACGGCGCAGAGCGACGTTGATAATGAACGTCCCTCTGCGTCGTCATCAAGGCAACGTGACTATTCCGGGGCCGGGCCTGAAGCGCGGAGAAGAGGCCCCCCGGTGAAGATGGCAGCCCGGAACCACTATCCCACCGGACGACCTCCCCACCGGACAGTCCTACAGCACCGGACCAGCGCACCCTAACGTCCCGCCTAGCGGAGGTGAGTACAAAACTAAAGGGGGTGAGAGGGAGGGGGGGAGGCTGGATGATGTCGAAGGCCGCAGTGGTCTTCAACCTGCAGAACTCCACAGGTTTCAAAACTACAACTCCAAGCAAGCCCGGACAGCCGATGGCTGCCCGGGCTTGCTGGGAGTTGTAGTTTTGAAACATCTGGAGGTCCGCAGGTTGAAGACCACTGAGGGCGGAGAGTTCACTCAAGTATAAGCCGAGGGGGGTGTTTTCAGCACGAAAAATCATGCTGAAAAACTTGGCTTATACTCGAGTATATACGGTAATATATAAATAATATATATAGCCATGCAAGTGACATGTTATCACAGGTAGTAACAAATAATGCAAATAACATATATAGCCATGTGCATGGAAACGGCTGGAGGGGAAATCATATAATATTCATTATAGGGCGATATTGAGTTCTCATAGGGAACAAAGATGTGTACTGTAATTCTATAGTGAGCGGCATGCTTCACGATGGTAGATGGTACATGGAGGATACTCGCTGTGATGTGTCCTAGATATTTTACCATGTATCTTTGGAGGTTGTGTACTAAATCATGTTGTGGTATTGAAATATAGTGGTGATATAGATAAGATATTTCATAGGGCTTAACATTGTTACATTTACTGAATGCATTGTGAATTTTTATATGTAGGTTCCCAGTACTCTATGAGGGACATTTATCAATGTTTGCTTATGTATTCTTTTTTTTAGTAATTTTTTCCTTACTTTTTTTTTGCTTATGTGCGACGTATTTATCAACTGGTTTCAGCCTGTTGATAATTTTCTTTCACGTAAGCAATTTTTCCTTTTCTACTTTGGTAGTAACTTTTTCTGCTCCATGTTTGAGCTGGAGTAAATTTAGTCAATTTTTAACGCTGTTGCGACTTTTTTTTGCGCAGTTGCGACTGTCGCAGTTAATAAATACCTAACTACCCGTAGTCCATTTTAAAATTATTACTACATAGTCAATTTTAGGAAAACTTGCTTTTCTCGCTTTCCAGTCAAAATGTCGCACGAAAAATCGTGTAGTCGCAGTTGCGACAATTTTGCGACAATTATAGTAAAGAAAACCTGACTAAACCCGTTGATAAATGTCCATATATATGTTTGAACAACGTTGATAAATATATGGTGTTAGATGTGTACTAGACTGTTACTAGATGTTGTCAAATCCTTCATTCAAACCTGATGGGTATAATGTGTGCATCTTAAATATCCAGTACGATTCGCATCTCTTAAGAGTTTCAAAGCGGTCTTGTACATTTGGAGGTATTTGTTCCAACGTTGTCACTCTAAAGGTGGTAAAATTGCTGTTGTGAACAATCCAAAGCATGGCGTGAGACTCTATGTTTGACAAAATGGCCGTTGACATTATGACGGTGGTTGTTCATCCGAGTCCTTAGTTGTTTCATCGTCCTTCCAATGTACTGCAATTTGCAGTCGCATTGGATCAGGTAGATCACGTAAGTAGATGAGCAGCATAAATTGGTCTTAATATTGAAGCTTTCTCCAGTGCTGTTGTTTACATACATGGTGGCCCCATGGTTTATATTTATGCACAGTTTTCATGTTTTCAAACCTCATTTGTAACAACCAGGTTTTTCATCTCTATGGCCGTTTTTGCTGGTGCCACTGCCATTGTGGGTATGTTTAGTTGGCTCTTTCAAACGGCTGGGAGCAATCATGCTTTTTAAGGTTCTAGCACACCTGTAAGTGAATCTTGGTTTCCCGGGTATTAGTTTGCCTAAAATTGGATCTAATTGTAAAATATCCCAATGTTTTTCTATTGATTCTCAGATTTTCTGATGTCCGGCTGAATAGTTAGTAATTAAGTTAAATCTGAAGTCTTTGCCTTCTTCTTTCTTTTTTTTTTTTTTTTTTTCAGTTTCCTTGTTATTTTTAGTTCCAGGGGTGTTTTTGAGGGCCCTCTTGAAGGCCGAATTTATTATTCCTTTTGGATAGCCCTTTTCTTGATAATATTGTTCTGTTGAGTGTCACCTGTAGTCCTGGTGCAATTCCACCTGATCCGTTGTAATTGCCCATAAGGGATATTCTTTTTCCATTTTTTTTAAATGGCAGCTCCTGTAATCCAGTAGACTGTTACAGTCAACACTTTTGAACTGAGTCTTAGAAATAATCCTTGTACTTGCAGTTGTCAATTCAATATCCAGGTATTCAATTACTTCCTCCGTACATTTTCCAAAGATAGACAGATTCCAGGTATTAGTGTTGAGATATTCTGTAAACAGCGTAAATTCCTCTTCTGTTCCACTCCAAATGAATATGAGGTTGTCTATATATCTCTTATAAAATGTAATGCGATCTTTCCAGGGGTGTTCTGTATCTATCTATCTATCTATCTATCTATCTATATATATATATATGTAATACCTTTTTTATTGGACTAACAGCATTTTGTAGAGACAAGCTTTTGGGATTCCTCCCTTTATCAAGTCCAAAGCATGGACTTTGGACTTGATAAAGGGAGGAATCCTGAAAGCTTGTCTCTACGAAATGCTGTTAGTCCAATAAAAAAGGTATTACAAGATACTGCAATATTTTATGATTTGCATCACTGGACTAAAACGGCTACTCAAATTTATTATTTATATATATATATATATATATATATATATATATATATATATATATATATTGCTTCTCATACCCTCCCATATAGAGGTTGGCAAAATGATGGGGCAAATTTCGTCCCCATCGCTGTGCCTGTTATCTGGAGGAACATCTTTGTTGGGAAGCAGAAATAATTGTGGCTTAGAATGAAGGTAATGCTGTCTATTATAAACCTTTTTTGTTCAACTGGCATGGATGAGTCTGAATTGAGAATTATTGATATATTGTTTATACCTTTTTCATGTGGGATGTTGGAATACAAGGTGGTGACGTCTAGCGTGGCCCATCTGTATCCCTTGTCCCATGTTTGGTTCTTTAAAAGTTCTATTAGGGTGGGTGAATCCTTCAAATATGATGGGAGTTGGAGTACATATTTCTGTAGTAGAAGGTCAACATAGTGCGATAGGTTGCTGGTTAAGGAGTTGACGCCTAAAATTATCGGTCGTCCCGGTGGATTGTCCAGGTCCTTATGGACTTTTGGCAGATGATAAAAGATTGGTATTCTTGGATTTTTTATTTTTAAAAATTCTCTCTCTTTTTTACAGAGTAGTCCCACTTCGAAGGCTTTATCCACCAAAGAATGATACTCCTCTGTGTAATCCTTCGTAGGATCATTTTGTAGGGGTGTATAATATAACATATCCGTAATGATTCTCAATGCCTCGGTGACACATGTGTCCCTGTCCTGCATGAACATTACGATACCTTACTTGGTGGCCAGGGATTTGATGGCTCCAGTTTCGGTCTTGCTTAGATTATGTTTATATTTGTTATTAGCGTTGATGGTTCTAAAATCACGGGTTACTAAAGAGAAGAATGTATGTAGATGGTGTCCCCTATGGTGTAGGGGATAGAATGTAGATTATGGTTTTAAGTGGGTATTGATTGGGGGAGGATCCAAGGTAGTGATGTTGGTGGTTATTTCGGTGGCATTTATGGGATTTTTGCTCAATATTTCAAAGTGCCGAGCTAGGGTGAGTTTTATGTATTTAGATCGACAAAAAGATCAAACTCGTTGATCTTATCAGATGGACAAATGGACAGTCCTTTGTTGAGAACCTCCATTTCATTTTCAGAGCTTCTTGTTTTTCTTTGGTTTCTTTGAGCTGGGCCTTTCTGTTCCTTTCTTTCCCTCTGCACCCTCACTTAGTGGGTCTCCTTCCGGGGCCTTCCTTTTAAGACAGAATAGGCTGTAATACTCCTTGATTAACATTGTGAGTGATTCTGTTCTGGAGTGGTACATGGGAATCTGTGTCAAAGCTTGAGGTAATTCTAAAAAAGCTGGTGAGCTGCGATTGGTAGTTGTTTGTTTGATCCTTCCATTTGTTTCTGGCAAATCATGATGATTCTCTGAATCGTCATGGACAGTGATGTTGCTCAAGTTGAACATAAATCCATTGAACTCCTGGTTGGATGTTGCGGGCATATCATCCCTAGGGTTGATAAATTATGCTGGGGGGAGTGCTAAAGATGTGGTCTCCCTGGCGTGTTGTAGGAGGACGTCCAGAGGGTTTTCTGTTGTTGGCTGGGTGTTCTCCGCCTCAATGTCCGCGTTCCTCAAGGTGGTATCTATCACAGGGTTCAATTGAGTAATGGTATCCTCAGGTCACTTGCTCACTTAATCCATGAGTTTCAGCGCCAATAATGGGTAATCTGTCAAAGGTATGTTAGTACGAGTGTCCAATTGATTGTTGTGTTCCATGTTTTTTGCCTCCTTGTTGGTATTGGAACTGTTGGGTTCTGTCATGCCGCTCTTTTCATATTTGTGATTTCCTTTATTATTTGGCGTTGGGTGGTTCCGCTCCTTATGATATTTGCTGTTCTTAAGGGTTCTTCCTCTCTCCCTGTGGGATTTGGGATTAAAAAATATAGAAACTTTCCCATGCAAGAAAGATTTTTATTTTTTATTTAATATTAATTATTATTGATCATGTTATGTTCCAATAAATGCAGAAATTACTGGATATAATGGAATAAGAATCTGACACTTCAATATGTTTCACTGAAGCCTGGACTTTAGTATAATATGGTTTTTACATGTGTAACATTCAGAGGTAAATCAGTATTATCCGGGAAGGGGAGTAATATATTCCAGTCATTCCTTCATTTTCCACAGCAGGTCAGTTTTTCTATTCATTTCAGATTTAAATAAAATGATAAAACATTTAGGGAAAAACACACACCCTAAAAGTCCAGCACTGGACGCCATCACTGCAAAGATCTCCACAGCCACCATGGATTTCCCTGTGGTGCTCAGATAAGCTGGGATCATGGCGATCCAGACACTGCAGAACAGCAGCATGCTGAAGGTGATGTACTTGGCCTCATTGAAAGTGTCCGGTAATGTCCTCACCATGAAAGCCAGAACAAAGCTCACCGCTGCCAGGAACCCCAGATAACCCAACACAGAGTAGAACCAGATATCTGAGCCTGTATTACACTGAATCATGATCTTACCAGGATAAGACTGAGTGTCCAGGTCCTGGAATGGGGGAGAGATAGACAACCAGATAACACAGATTACAACTTGAATGGAAGAACACAACAACACTATGGTATAGGATGGCTTAACACTCAGCCATTTTCTCCAGGGGCTTCCAGGCTTGGTGGACTTAAAAGCAACACAAACCATAATAGTCTTGGCGAGAAGTGAAGAGACGGCGACTGAGAAGAAGACTCCAAAACTGGTTTCACGCAATCTACAAGTGACATCACTGGGACGACCAAGAAACAAGAAGACAGAGAGGAAGCTGAGGAGGATGGAGACCAGGAGGAGATAACTCAGGTTCCTGTTATTAGCTTTAACAATAGGACTGTCCCGGTAGGAGATAAATATTCCAAATATGAAGCCAGTCATAAGACATCCGAAGATGGAGACACAGGAGAACACAGAAGCCATTGTGTCATTTTGGTAAGAGATGAAATCCATGACTTTGGGCAGGCATCGGTCTCTCTTCTCATTTGGCCATTCATCACTTGGACATTTAATGCACTTGTCAGTGTCTGTAGGAATATATCAGAAAATGTGACATATTGAAAACTATCTCTCTATCATCTATCTTATCATCCTATCATCTATCTTACTGCAAAAAGGCATATTTACTGCAGCTTTGCATAGATTGTCGCAGAGCTGGGCAGAGAGGACATTCAGTAATGATTTAGCAGATTCTGCAGGACCTCTGACATGTGACTATGACATCGCCACAGGTCCTAAAGGGTCTGCATGGCATTATGAAGGAGGAGAAGAGCTGCAAAGGTATGTGAGAAATGGAAAGAAGCAGGGAGACCAGGGTGTGGGGGTCGGGGGGGGCGGGGGAGATGGGGGAACAACTGAGCAATCAATGAGAGACAACGTGGCCATGTGAACAGAGTATGTAAGGAAGGGAGGATTTTTTGTCTGATTTGGGGTCTGAATAGATTTTGGGTTCTAATGTTTGTATTTAAGGGGTCTAGTTGTGGTCTGAAGTAATCTTGTGGCTTGATTGGGGGAGGTTGTTTATATTTAACCCTTGAGGTCTGACTTTACTTAGAAATTTGGTCTTTAATTATATTATTTAAAGAGTCTGCTCTGGAGTCAGAATACATTCAGAGATACGGTCTAGGTCAGTGGTTCTCAACCTGGTGTACAAGTACAGTCAGTGGTACTTAGCAGTTCTCCAGGGGGTACTTGAAAAAAAATCTGTAATGGCAGCCACTGGTTACTGGTCTGGACCACTTTGAAAGAAATGGTAGGCTGACGTCACTGCACTGAGGAGCGGAGCAGGAGGACAGCAAAGGGGAAGCGCGGGCACTGGGCTGTGGGCAGTAACTACCATCAGCTTTGTTGCTCTACTTCCCCTGCAGACCTATGAGCCATAACAATAGGTTTCTAGACCAGAGGAGCAGTGGAGCACCAAAGCGGGACAGTATGGCGGCATACAACTATATACAGGTGCAGTTTGGGGGCCTACAGCTATATTTGGGGGCACAGAGGGGGCCTAACAACTTTATGGGGACACAAAGTGGATACTATTACTGTGTGTGACAATAAACATGGGGGTTTGTAAATTGGTGGGTATTGTACTGCAGAAAGGAGTCTAAAATGCTTGTTTGGCTGGTTCTGTGGAGAAGTCTTGTATGGGAGAAATCTTAACCCCTTAAGGACTAAGTGTTTTTCCGTTTTTGCACTTTCGTTTTTTCCTCCTTACCATTTAAAAATCATAACCCTTTCAATTTTGCACCTACAGACCCATATGATGGCTTGTATTTCTGTGCCACCAATTCTACTTTGTAGTGGAAACAAAAAATACATATTTGTGGGACAAAATTGAAGAAAAACGCCATTTTACAAATTTTGGGGGCTTCCACTTCTACGTAGTGCTTTTTTGGGGTAATAAATTACACCTTATCTTTATTCTGTAGGTCCATATGATTAAAATGATGCCCTACTTATATAGGTTTGATTTCTTATATAGGTTTGATTTCTTATATAGGTTTGATTTTGTTTTACTTCTGGAAAAAATCACAACTACATGCACGAAAATCCGAAAATTAATAAGTTTAAAATGTCCTCTTCTGACCCCTATAACTTTTTTATTTTCACCCAGGGATGTATGAAGGCTAATTTTTTGTTCAGAGATCTGAAGTTTTTATGGGTGCCATTGTTGTTTTGATTGGACTTTGATTGGACTTCTTGATCGCTTTTTATTCTTTTTTTTTTTTTTTGCATGAAAAGTGACCAAAAATATGCTATTTTGGATGTTGAAATTTTTTTTTACTTAACCCCTTCCCGACCTATGACATACCTGTACGTCATGGGTGGCAAGGTGTTCCCGACCCATGACATACAGGTACGTCATGAACATTTTTGCCGCTACTCGCGGCACCCCGCAGCGCCCGGAAAGATGGTGGCTATCACTGATAGCCAGCCATCTTACCGTGCGACCACGGGGGGTTTCATCCCCCACCCCCCCCAGCGATCGCTGCTATCAGCTGGTCAAATCTGACTAGCTGATAGCAGTGTTTCGCTATGAAAATACTTAGCAGCGCGGTGTGTGAGTCCGGATCACAGGGATCGGGACACACACCGCTCTGCTAAGTGTCCCTGACCCATCCCCCGGCGTCACTTACCCGTCCGAGCGGTGTCCCGAGCGGTGTCCCGAGCGGTCCCGGCGGTCCCGGCGTCCTCCATGCGGTCCTGGCTGCGCTGCGTCCCGGAGGTGAGTTTCCGGCAGCAGTGCGGCATCTTCATTGGCAGCAGTGAGATCGCGGTAAAGCGATCTCACTGCTGCCTCTGACAGTTTCAAAACTGCAACTCCCAGCATGCCCAGACAGCCTTTGGCTTTCTGGGCATGCTGGGAGTTGTAGTTTTGCAACATCTGGAGGTCCACAGTTTGGAGACCACTGTATAATGGTCTCCAATCTGTGCTCTTCCAGATGTTGCAAAACTACAAATCTCAGCATGCTCAGTCTGTCCAGGCATGCTGGGAGTTGTAGTTCTCTAACATCTGGAAGAGCACAGATTGGAGACCATTATACAGTGGTCTCAAAACTGTGGACCTCCAGATGCTGCAAAACTACAACTCCCAGCATGCCCAGACTGCCCAAGCATGCTGGAAGTTGTAGTTCGGCAACATCTGATCCTTCAGATATTGCCGAACTACAACTTCCAGCATGCCTGGGCAGTCTGGGCATGCTGGGAGTTGTAGTTTTGCAACAACTGGAGGCACACTAGTTGGGAAACATTGTCCGTTTCCTACCTCAGTGCCTCCAGCTGTTGCAATTGTTGCAAAACTATAACTCCCAGCATGCACTGACAGACCATGCATGCTGGGAGTTGTAGTTTTGCAACAGCTGGAGGCACACAGGTTTGGAAACACTAAGTTTGGTTGCAAAACACTTGAAAGTTTATTACTTAACTTAGTGTTTCCAAACCAGCGTTCCTCCAGCTGTTGCAAAACTACAACTCCCAGCATGCACGGACAGCCAAAGGGCATGCTCGGAGTTTGCAACAGCTGGATGTTTGCCCCCCCCCCCCCCCAATGTGAATGTACAGGGTACACTCACATGGGCGGAGGTTTACAGTGAGTGCTGCAAGTTTGAGATGGCGCAAATTTTGCGCTGCAGCTCAAACTTCCAGCGGCAAACTTGCTGTGAACCTCTGCCCATGTGACTGTACCCTAAAAACACTACACTACACTAACACTAACCTAAAATAAAAAGTAAAAAACACTACATATACACATACCCCTACACAGCCCCCCTCCCCCCAAAAAATGAAAAACGTCTGGTACGCTACTGTTTCCAAAACGGAGCCTCCAGCTGTTGCAAAATAATAACTCCCAGTATTGCCGGACAGCCATTGACTGTCCAGGCATGCTGGGAGTTTTGCAACAGCTGGAGGCACCCTGTTTGGGAATCATTGGCATAGAATACCCCTATGCAAATCCAGGCCTCAAATGCGCATGGTGCTCTCTCACTTTGGAGCCCTGTCGTATTTCAGGGCAACAGTTTTGGGACACATATGGGGTACCGCCGTACTCGAGAGAAATTGCCTTACAAATTTTGGGGGGCTTTTTCTTCTTTAACCCCTTATGAAAAGGTGAAGTTGGGGTCTACACCAGCATGTTAGTGTAAAAAAATAAATTTTTTACACTGACATGCTGGTGTTGCCCTATACTTTTCATTTTCACAAGAGGTAAAAGGGAAAAAAGACCCCCAAAATTTGTAACGCAATTTCTCCCGACTACGGAGATACCCCATATGTGGGCGCAAAGTGCTCTGGGGGTGCACAACAAGGCCCAGAAGGGAGAGTGCGCCATGTAAATTTGAGGCGATTTGCACAGGGGTGGCTGATTGTTACAGCAGTTCTGACAAACGCAAAACAATAAATATCCATATGTGACCCCATTTTGGAAACTACACTTCTCACGGAATTTAATAAGGGGTGCAGTGAGCATTTACACCCCACTGGTGTATGACAGATTTTTGGAATAGTGGTCTGTGAAAATGAAAAATAAAATTTTTGATTTGCACAGTCCACTGTTTCAAATATCTGTCAAACGCCAGTGGGGTGTAAATGCTCACTGCACCCCTTATTAAATTCCATGAAGGGTATAGTTTCCAAAATGGGGTCACATGTGGGGGGGGGCCCACTGTTCTGGCACCATAGGGGCTTCCTAAATGGGACATACCCCCCAAAAACCCTTTCAGAAAAACTCACTCTCCAAAATCCCATTGTCGCTCCTTCCCTTCTGAGCCCTCTACTGTGCCCGCCGAACACTTTACATACGCATATGAGGTATTTCCTTACTCGAGAGAAATTGGGTTACAAATTTTAGGGTGATTTCTCTCCTTTAACCCTTGTAAAAATTCAAAAATTGGGTCTACAAGAAAATGCGAGTGTAAAAAATGAAGATTTCGAATTTTCTCCTTCACTTTGCTGCTATTCCTGTGAAACACCTAAAGGGTTAAAACACTTACTGAATGTCATTTTGAATATTTTGGGGGGTGCAGTTTTTATAATGGGGTCATGTATGGGGTATTTATAATATGAAGACCCTTAAAATCCACTTCCAACCTGAACTGGGCCCTGAAAAATTACGATTTTGAAAATCTTGAGAAAAATTGGAAAATTGCTGCAGAACTTTGAAGCCCTCTGGTGTCTTCCAAAAGTAAAAACTTGTCAATTTTTTTATGCAAACACAAAGTAGACATATTTTATATGTGAATCAATATGTCATTTATTTGGAATATCCATTTTCCTTTCAAGCAGAGACTTTCAAAGTTAGAAAAATGCAAAATTTTCTAAATTTTCATGAAATTTTTAGATTTTTTACCAAGAAAGGATGCAAATATCAGTGAAATTTTACCAATAACATAAAGTAGAATATGTCACGAAAAACAATCTCGGAATCAGAATGATAAGTAAAAGCATCCCAGAGTTATTAATGTTTAAAGTGACAGTGGTCAGATTTTCAAAAAATGCCCAGGTCATGAAGGTGAAAATGGGCTGGGTCATGAAGGGGTTAATGATATATTTATGGTTTGGACATTTATGCATGCGGCAATACCACATATGTTTATATTTATTTTAATTTTTTAATTTACATAGTTTTTTTTTATGGGAAAAGGGTGGTGATTCAAACTTTTATTAGGGAAGGGGTTAAATCCCCTGTTATAGCCCCCATGGCATGCCATGGCATTGCATTGATCAGTGTTTTCAGTGCTCTATTGCTCCAGCCTGGATCTCAGGCATGGAGCAATCAAACTACGATCGGACAACAATGAGACAGGTAGGGATCCTCCTTGTGTCTGTACAACTGATCTGGACACCACTGTTTCACCGCGGTTGTTCCGATCAGCCCGACTGAGCTGCCGGGAATGCTTTTATTAACTTGAGGCTCGGTGATCAACTTTGATCGATGCGTCTAAAGGGTTAATACCAGGTGATGTCTGGTATTTGCCACGGGTCCCAGCTACGGTTAGTAGCCAGGAGCGATCCGTTATATCGCGGGAGCGGGCACAGGATGTACAGGTACGCCCTGTGTCCTTAAGAGGTTACTGTTTAAGCCAGATAGTGAAGAAAAGAAAAGTAAACAACTCTGGTGGGAGAAGATGTCACCTGTAAAGCGGGGGACTGGGGAGATAGGGAGAGGAACAGGGGGCCTGTTATAGAGGAAAGTAAAGCATATGAAGTATACTATAATCATTACAAAATGTCTCTAATATTGGGGTACAGTTTTTTGGGAATGGGCTGTCAAGGGGTACTCAGGCAAATAAGAGGTTGAGAACCACTGGTCTAGGTAGATTCTGATTAATTTAAAGGTTCTGGAATATGGGCCAATTGGGGGTGGAGCCTGATTAAATTTCAGGGTCTAATGTGATTGGTCTTAGAGTTCTTAATTTCTCAAGGTTGTGACCTGTTGGTTGAATTAATTTAACCCCTTAAGGACCAGCACAAGTAAACCTGTACGCCCCTGAAAGACAAGGCCTGTTTTTTCAAATCGGGGATGTCTGTCTTTATTAGAGAATAACTCTGGTAACGTTTTGCCAATCACGATAATTCTGACATTGTTTTTTTGTCACAAGTCGTCCTTCATGTACATAGTAAAAGTAAGACGATAGCATTTGTATGTTTTTTTTTTTATTTTATTTTTTTACAATGCAAAAAATCATGACATTTTTACAAAAAATTTAGATTTTTTGCTATTTTAACACTAATAGGTTGCATATATTTATACATACTGACCAAATAGTTTATGAAACTTATACTTTCAGATGTCTACTTTATTTTGACAGCATTTCTTTTTTGTTTTTAATTCACATTTTAGATTAATTAGAAGCCTAACAATTTAACTTGAAATTTAGAAAATTTAGAAAATTTGAAAAGTACATCTTTTTTTATGTGCTATGCAAGGTTTGCAGAAATTTTAAGGTGGTAGAACATAGGAACACCCCCCCAAATGACCCCATTTTAAAAACTAGACCCTTCAAGGTATTCGCTAGGGGGTATAGTGAGTATTTTAACACCAGAATTTTTTGGCAGGAATTATTACAAAGTCAGTGTTAAAAATTCGAAATTTGCATTTTTTCACAAATGCATCCTTTTGTGGGACCTATTTTTTTCACATCACTTCTGATATTGCAAGAAATGCACCCTATATTTTATTAAGCTGCTCGGCCCGTGTTTGGAAATACCCCCGCTTAGGCCATATTTGGTTCCTTTGCCGCGTGGTAGGACCCAGAAGGAGAGGAGCGCCATTTGGCTTTCAGGGCATCATTTTAGGCTGAATGGATTATAGGCCACACTTCATGCCTGCAAAGGGTGTTAGCTGCCAGAACCATACAGACCCCACAAGTGACCCCATTTTGGAAACTACACCCCCTAAAGTATTCATCTAGACCAAAAGTGAGTACTTTGAGTCCTTTTGTGTGGCTGAAATGGATACAGTGGAAAAATTAAAAATGTCTTTTTTTTTCACAAATGCATCATTTGTGGGACATATTTTTTGTACATTGCATCTGAAAAGTAGAAAATGTGCCCCATATTTTCGTCCCGTGTTCGGTAATACCCCCGCTTAGGCCATATTTGGTTGCAGGGCCACATGGTGGGACCCAAAAGGAGAGGAGCACCATTTGGCTTTCAGGATATCATTATACAAATTATGGTCCACACTTCAACTTGCAAAGCATTCTAGTTGTCAGAACAATACCGCACCCCCCGAAGTGACCCCATTTTTGAAACTACATCCCCTAAAGTATTCACCTAGGGCAAAAGTGAGCACATTGAGCCCTTATTGTGTGGCTAGAATTATTTCAAAGTCAGTGGAAAAAATAGAAATGAGCTTTTTTTCCCACAAATTCTTTATTTGTGGAACATCATTTTGGTAAGTCGCTTTTGAAATGGAGGAAATACGCTCCATATTTTATCACTCTGTTCGTCCAAGGCTAGGCAGTACCCCTACTTAGGCCATATCTGGTTGCCTGACCGCCTGGTAGGACCAAGAAGGAGCGGAGCCCCCTTTGGCTTTCAGGGCATCATTATATGAATAGTCCCCATTCATACTACGTTTCTGCAGTATAGGTGTCCGTTGTCATGTCAAAAAAGGGATGCCAATGTATACTGTAGCCGTCTCATTCAGAAATAAATGGAGCTGCTACAGTATACGTCAGCATCACTCTTTTTGACGTGATGCTGACGGATACCTCTAACACTGCAGAAACGCAGTATGAACGGGATGCAGTGTAGGGGCACAGAGCACATCCGCGGCTTATTTCACACTGCAGATGCCCTGCCAGCAGTCACAAGGGGCGAGATCACTGCTGTGGCTGGGCAACTCAGTGTATCCGCTCATGACTGCCGGCATGAAATCCGCCACTATGAGTGGACACACAAAGCTACCTAGCCGCAGCAGGGAGCTCATTATTGTTGGCGGGCATCCGCAGCATATTACATGCGCCATTATGTGCGCCGTGTGATCCTACACATTAGGCATTTTTATTTTTGATTATATTTATTTAATAAATGTATTTTTATAATTTTTTATACATTTATTGTCTTTACAATTTCTTTTTTACACTTTTATTTATTTTATATCTTTTTTACACTTTTTTTTTATGCTTTGGAATACTTAGTATTCCAAAGCATTGCAGTTATATACTGTCTGCCAGTTTTACACTAGCAGGCAGCATATCAGGACGTGTGCCTCTGGCACGTCCTGTCAGGCAATAACCGGGGCAGACCTGGGGGTCCTAGTAAAGACCCCCGGCTGCCCAGGTAAGCAGCTGCAGCACCCTGCGATAGTTGCGGGGTGCTACAGGAGAGAGACAGAGGGAGCCGCCTCCCTCTGTCAAAACTCCTTACAGCTCGCGGTCGCTTCCGACCGCGGCTGTAAGGGTTAAACTGCCGGGACCGAAGTTTTCTTCTGTCCCGGCAGTAACGCAGGTCCCCGCCCGCCGGGGATTACACACAGTACCCCGTGATCGCGCTGCGGGGTGCTGCAGGGGTGACAGAGGAAGCTCCCTCTGTCATAACACTTACAGCCCGCGGTCACTTCCGACCGCGGCTGTAAGGGTTAAAATGCAGGGACTGAAGTTTACTTCGATCCCGGCATTGCAGCAGGGTCCCGTATACACGTCCTAATGGCTGAACATGCATTCAGCCTGGACGTGTATACACGTCCATGGTCCTTAAGGTGTTAAAGAGATAAATAATTATTTTAATCCTGGTGGTTAGACACTAATACTCCTCATACTTCTCTGTACCAGTTATATTGGATATCTCTCCTTCTGAACATGGGACACAGTCAATGCAGCAGGTATTGATTGTTGGTCTTGTCTTTTTCCGGCTTCCCGGTAAACATGGGTCTGAGCAGCGAGATACTGGGACCTGAAGGAATAGACAAAGAAGATGTACAGAATCGACAGAGACTAAATGTACAATTATGATGAAAGTATTGGGGTGACTAAGGAGGAGACCTTGCCTCCAAAAAGTTATTGATGAAATAGAGCAGGAGGAAAAAATGGAAAAATTGGGGATGTATGATGGAAACTGTTACATGTTATATAGGAGGAAAGAGAGGAAATGGAGGACATGATGAAAATCTTTACATTCTGGATAAGCAAATCTTTGAAATTCAGGGCAATTAGAATTAGCTCTATACCCCATACAGAATAGTCCGGTAGGTAAGTATCGTAATGGATTTAATATATATAATCATATATATATATATATATATATATATATATATATATATATATACAAAAAAGAGATGGCGCAGCACTCCAAAATTATATCCCAAAAAATTTGAGTTTATTCACCATATGTTACCAACAGCAACGTTTCAGCTCAACACTAGAGCCTTTTTCATGCTTGAAAAAGGCTCTAGTGTTGAGCTGAAACGTTGCTGTTGGTAACATGTGGTGAATAAACTCACATTTTTTGGGATATAATCGTGGAGTGCTGCGCCATCTCTTTTTTGGATATCTAAAGGGGTCTTGATCAGACCTAGGACGCTTGACACCCACATGCATTGGTTTGGGAGTGCTGCAAAGATTCCGGTATTTATTTATATACATATATATATATATATATATATATAAATTTATAAAATGTGTTCTTTTATCTTTGCTCAATATTAAGCTGACCTGCTGGAAATAATAGTTGATTTTGACACGAACAGATATCCACTAGGTCCTGAAGGAGAGTTCCACTTCAGTTGGCGCCCAAACAGGGACTCCGAGTACTGATACCGGAAGGCAGTCGCGTGAGACAAGGCATGAAGCCAGACCAACCGAATCGCACAGACGAGCCTGATCAACTCTAAAAGTACGGTAGGACACATTTCTTGTTGTAACCTAGCCAGTACTCTGTCTCCCCCACTTGGTCTGTGCTTATGACTTAGCTGACTGGCTTGTGGCCAACACACAAGACAGGTAAAAGTTCTTGCTCAACCTGTCATAAAGTGAATAATGGGTTAATAATTTCTTAGTGCTTAAAAGTAAATAACACAACTAGTCCCTAAAGGAAGTCAGGGATCACTTTCTACGAAAAATTACTAAAGCCCGGGGCAAAGGAAGCCCAGGGCACAAGATCCCTATTACAGGGAGACTTCCCTAAAACGTAACTTTTAATGGTACTCTGATAAAATATTTGTGACCAAAACGTTAAAATCTCATGTCAGGGTCCACTGTGTTCTGATAACTGTGAGTAAATTCACTAGTATAATTGTATAGGGAACTGCAGTTTCCCTTTATCTGAGTGGGCCAAGACAGATTAAAACACTATCATTTGCCCCCCTCTACTAGTTTCGGCGCTACTGCACCGTCCTCAGGAGGAACAATGGGCAAACACCTTCCCACGTGTCAAGCACTTCCTTATATATGGTCTGTTTGTGCTGTCATCACTCAGCGACAGGTATCTCAACCTATCCTGAGTGTTTAATGTTAAGGAACCAATCACAGAAATCCATTCCGGTTTACCTGTCCTGGATTATCCAATCACTATGTTGCTGTCTTACCTGTCAGCTCTATGCGCCATGTTTCCGCATTGCGCCCGCTCATGTGATCTATCACATGATCACCGGGCCGTCTCGTTCACAGTTGCGCACGCGCGCGGACTTAGAATTTAACCGCTATCAGCTGTATTCCCGAATGTCTCTGACGCGCACGCGCGCAAACTTAGAGACTCTGCCATGTCGGTGCCGCGGTACGCCTGTACTATCACACAAAACCCCCCTGCCGCGCATGCGCCCGGACTTAGAAATTTATCATGTGCATATGCCTGCATTATCATATGGGATGGCTGCGCATATAGGATGGCTGTGAGTATTTACATAGAGCACCACTACTGATAGATTGGTTATCATTCTGTCAGGTATACAAAGACCGTATATCTAAGATTTATCTTAGAGTTACCTTATATGTCCACCTCTATGGCATATAAATCGCATTCACAAACGGGTAAGTATCTATTAACAAATTCCATGAATACAGTGAAATAAAGTAAATTAAAATAAAATAAATAAATAATTTCTCTCAGATGACTAATGATATTGTGATCAGGATAGGCATATTACTTTCATGGATCACTGTGTTGGTTTCTGTCTTATATTACAATCATCAAAAGTGTCAGGTAAGTAACAGGTAAGTATCTATTAACAGATTCCATTAATCCAGTAAGATGAAATAAGTTATAATAAAATAAATAATGTCTCTCAGATGACTAATTATATTATGAACGAGACAG
Organism: Hyla sarda; assembly: GCF_029499605.1. Taxonomy (NCBI): domain Eukaryota; kingdom Metazoa; phylum Chordata; class Amphibia; order Anura; family Hylidae; genus Hyla; species Hyla sarda. The sequence goes on along the minus strand of NC_079189.1, from coordinate 6,687,102 downwards.
GCATATTACTTTCTTGGATCACTGTGTTGGTTTCTATCTTTTATTTTAATCATCAAATATATCAGAAGTACATGGGAAGGTAAAAGCTAGTCAATTCATAATATGATAAAACAAGTCTTCTGTACATAAGCTGGTTCATGCTTATTCCAAAAATGCAGCAAAGGAAAAGCCTTCGTTTAGGCCCACCGGTGCCATGCACCTCAAACGATGAATCCATCTCGCTTCTTCTTTCAATATCAATGTCACCTCGTCTCGGGCCCAAGCGTAGTTGACATATCCCTACAAAATTAATTTCTGCCAGATTGTTATTGTGTCTCAACTGCATGTGTCGAGATACCGAGGTATCTTTCTTCGTGCGTATACAACTCAAATGTTGTGAGATACGCCTTTTCATTTCTTGAGTGGTTTTGCCCACATAAATCCTAGGACACGTGCATATAGCCACGTAAATCACGTTTTTACTGCTGCAGTTTATAAATTGTCTGATATCATAGGATCTGGAGTTTATGGGGTTCACAAATTGTTTCGTTTTCCTCATATAGGGGCAGAAGGAGCAATGGCCACAGGGGTAGGACCCAACTGTGTTGCTCTTAAGCCAGGTGTCCCTTCTCTCTACTGTGTCCAGATGGCTTCGGACAAGTTGATCACGTAAGTTCGGACCTTTCCTATAGGTGATACTCGGATTGCCACCTATCGATGGTCCCAGGTCCTTATCTTTCGAGAGTAGATGCCAGTGCTTCCTCATAATCCCCATTATCTTATGTGTGTAACCATCATAGCTCCCAATGCAGCGTATACGTTCCGGTCCCCTTGTTGGGGGTGTCTGTGACAGAGTAGCCACTCTGTCCGTGCCTCGTGCCCGATTGTATGCTTTTTTCAGATGTTTTTTAGGATAACCTCGGTTTCTAAATCTGTGATACAGTTTCTCACTCTCTTCAACGAACTTCAAATCTTCAGAGCAATTACGACGTGCTCGTAAGTATTGTCCTATGGGAATGCTGGATTTCAACCGATCCGAGTGCCAGCTTTCCCAATGTAGTAGGGAGTTAGCTGAGGTGGGTTTACGATACACCTGGGTCTGTAACTTATAGTCCCCATCTATATAGATGTGTAGATCCAGGAAATTAATGCTGGATCCTCCAATTTTGCTGGTGAACACCATGCCAATTTCATTGGAATTTAATTGATGAACGAAATCAGTGAAAAGTGAAGTATCTCCGTCCCAAAGAATCAGGACATCATCGATATAACGCCCCCAAAAAATAATGTGACTGGTGAAGGAACTAAAACCCTCAGAAAAAACAATAGTGTCCTCCCACCACCCTAAAAAAAGATTAGCATACGTGGGTGCACATGAAGACCCCATGGCTGTGCCCTGTTTCTGATGATAAAAAGTGCCATTAAATAAAAAATAATTGTGAGTTAGGATGAACCGTAGTAGTTCAAGAATGAAAGAATTGTGTTCAGTGAAAAATGTGCTTTTCGTGCTCAAAAAATGTGTGATAGCGGTCAGGCCAATGTCGTGCTGTATATTGCTGTACAGACTTTCGACATCTAGACTGGTAAGTATTGTTGTTTCGGTCACTGTGATGTCCTGTATTTTAAGTACTGTATCCTTCGTATCCTTAAGATACGAAGGTAAAGTGACGACGAAAGGTGCCAACACTTTATCGATGTATACACTTGCTCCTTCTGTAAGGCAGTTGTTACCAGACACAATAGGCCTGCCGCGTACTGGTGTGGTTGTCTTGTGTGTTTTTGGCAATGCATAAAACATTGCAATTGTCGGGTGAGAGTTGTAAATAAATCTCTGTTCATCATTAGAGATAAGATGTTTCTCTTTTGCATCGTTTAAGAGTACTTTAAACTGGCCAAGGTATTCACCAGTTGGATCAGATGATATGACTTCATATTTTGTTTGATCAGATAATAAGTCCATCACCATGGAGACATAGTCGGACCGGTCCATGACCACCACATTACCTCCCTTATCCGAGGGCTTGATGATCAGGGACCGGTCCGACCTCTATGTCTCCAGGGCCCGCTGCTCTTCTCCTGATAGATTAGAATTGATAATGTGACTCCTTGGTCGAATTGACTCTATGTCTGTTGTCACTAGTGACACAAAGGTCTCTATATTTGAGAACTGTGAAAACAAAGGAGTCATCATGGACCTGGGTTTAAGGTCGGTGAAAGGTGCTTCAAAACCCATAGTAGTACCTTCGTTTTCCATGAGAAGTTCGTGAAGAGTATGTCTAACTACTTCATCTTGTCTTAATTGAGTTCTAGAATCAATATCTTGTTGTAGATGCCATTTGCGTAGCGCTAACTTTCGCGCAAATAGATTTATATCTTTAATCCACCCAAAGGCATCAAAACGGGGTGTGGGCGTAAAGGAAAGGCCCTTCGAGAGAAGGGAGATCTCATTCTCCTCTAATGGTCGAGATGACAGATTGAAGATTTTTAACTTATCATCCTCACTGCCTCTTGTCAATCTACCAGCCTCACTCTGTCCCAGGGCATTGCTCATCTCTACTGATGTTACGTTGGACCTTGTCCCTGTCCTTGACCCGATCCCAAAAAATGGGGGGCATTCATAACTGTGCCAGCAGGTTGGGCATTGTTCGTAAGGGGAAGACTTTGAATCATTGGTAACTGTGGACTCTGGAACATGCTTAGATTGGGCATGGTACTCTGAGGGACAGGGATGTTGTATGTACCCTGTCTTTGATGCATCATAGGATTGACATTGGAGGGTGCTTGAACAGATGACAATGCTTGGGCAGATGAAAAACCACCAGAGAAGTGTGGTTGGAGCCCTCTCGCTCCCCCTTCCACATCTCGACCTTGACATGTTGGTACTGTGTGTGGTCTCTGCTGATATTGGGTCCTCTTGGGTTGTTGAGCCCGATTCCTAAAGGTCTTGGTTTTACGTTTCTGGGTGTTATATCTTGAATTACTGTCTGGCTGTTGACTCTCTGTGCCAGATGTATCTGTTTCAGAAATGTCAGTGTATTGCGCAGAGTACCTAATTGGAGTGTTGGGTCGAGTTTGACCACGGTAGTTGTAAGTCTGTCCAGTGGCAAAATCTGTGACATCACGTATATATTTCTTATGTTTTTTCTCTTTGATTTCACTTTTAAGTGACTCTAAATGCTGTTGTAATTTAATTTCTAGATTGTTGTACTCTGGATGGGTGGCAAAAGACTGTATTTCTTTAAGTTGTTTATCCAATTGTAAATTAACAGTGTTAAGATGTTGTTTTTCGTATTCCAATAGATAATTGATCATACGTAACGAATTTTCGGTTAACAGTTGTTGCCAGCCTTGTAAAAAGGCACTATCCTCTCTATGGGAGTTAGGTGTTATGTGGATACGTAACCCTCTGTATACTATTTTCTGTTGTAAGTATGTTTCAAAGCTAGTAACTTCCCACCATGCCCTAATACATTGTTTACATGTCTTGGATACGTTCTTAAATGCCTGATGGATGTCAATCTGATTGAGAGGAAGCTGAGTGCGCAACTGTGAACGAGACGGCCCGGTGATCATGTAATAGATCACATGAGCGGGCGCAATGCGGAAACATGGCGCATAGAGCTGACAGGTAAGACAGCAACATAGTGATTGGATAATCCAGGACAGGTAAACCGGAATGGATTTCTGTGATTGGTTCCTTAACATTAAACACTTGGGATCGGTTGAGATACCTGTCGCTGAGTGATGACAGCACAAACAGACCATATATAAGGAAGTGCTTGACACGTGGGAAGGTGTTTGCCCATTGTTCCTCCTGAGGACGGTGCAGTAGCACCGAAACTAGTAGAGGGGGGCAAATGATAGTGTTTTAATCTGTCTCGGCCCACTCAGATAAAGGGAAACTGCAGTTCCCTATACAATTATACTAGTGAATTTACTCACAGTTATCAGAACACAGTGGACCCTGACATGAGATTTTAACGTTTTGGTCACAAATATTTTATCAGAGTACCATTAAAAGTTACGTTTTAGGGAAGTCTCCCTGTAATAGGGATCTTGTGCCCTGGGCTTCCTTTGCCCCGGGCTTTAGTAATTTTTCGTAAAAGTAAATAAGTCAACTTGCGCATGACAAAAACTATGTACACATATCTTAAACATACACGTCACTAATAATTAACCAATAATGTGGGTGGTAATTTATGTTAATTCTGAAGTCTATATAAACTTGTGAAATGCTGTAATAAAGACAAGATAGAATTAATGTACTGAACGTGTCAGTGTGTTTTTACTTTGAAGCACGCATGACGGGAACAGATATCCACTAGGTCCTGAAGGAGAGCTCCACTTCAGTAGTATGATCTGTAAACTAATTATGACTGGGTTAATTTATGTGAGTTGTTAGTTGAGAAGATCTTAAAGGGGTATTCCAGGCCAAAACTTTTTTTTATATATCAATTGGCTCCGGAAAGTTAAACAGATTTGTAAATGACTTCTATTAAAAAATCTTAATCCTTCCAATAGTTATTAGCTTCTGAAGTTGAGTTGTTGTTTTCTGTCTAACTGCTCTCTGATGACTCACGTCCCGGGAGCTGTGCAGTTCCTATGGGGATATTCTCCCATCATGCACAGCTCCCGGGACGTGACATCATCATTGAGCAGTTAGACAGAAAACTTCAGAAGCTAATAACTATTGGAAGGATTAAGATTTTTTAATAGAAGTATTTTACAAATCTGTTAACTTTCCGGAGCCAGTTGATATATATATATATATATATATATATATATATATATATATATAAAAAGGTTTTGCCTGTAATACCCCTTTAACATTCTTCAGGATTCACTCCATAGCTCCACTATAATTTGCCCCATGTCCTGTTCTCATTTTTGCCTGGACCAAATATGCTGCTTTACACAAACCTCTATAATCATCTATAAAATGTGCCCAGTGCTTTAACTTTCTTAGACTCAATATTAAAAAAATATAAAATACTTCATTTAAAACTTGTTAAAGGGTACTCCAGGAAACTAAAACGTATCCTCTTCCGTATCCTGTCCTGTGGCAGCTGATAATTTGCTGAGTGGGCCATCACTCTGAGGACAGATAAGTAGCAGGGCACCATTTTGGAGGCTCCAGCAGTCCCGACCACCCCTCCTTCCCTTTATGCATCCCTAGTTTCCTGTAATAGATTCCCCCACACTATATTGCCAACTGCCATGGTATTTTCTGAGCAGCAGCAGAAATTTTTTGGGTATATGCTAGAAATGCTCAGCTTTTGCCCCGGAAACCCTGTGACTGTGAGCGCCAGCAATACTGGAGAAAATGGGTACTCCAGTGGAAAAACATTTTAAATTAACTGGTGCCAGAAAGCTAACTGGTGCCAGAAAGCTAAAGCAGAAAGCTACTTCTATTTAAAAATCTTAATCTTTCCAGTACTTTTCAGCAGCTGTATAATATAGATAAAGTTATGTAGTTATTTTTAGTCCGACCACAGTGCTCTCTGCTGACACCTCTTTCTGTGTCAGGAACTGTCCAAAGCAGGATAGGTTTGCTATGGGAATTTGTTCCTGTTCTGGACAGTTCCTGACGTGGACAGAGGGGTCAGCAGAGAGCACTGTGGTCAGACAGAAAATAACTTCCTATGGAACATACAGCAGCTAATAATTACTGAAAGGATTAAGATTTTTCTCATGTAATTTACAAATCTGTTTAACTTTCTGTCACCGGTTGATTTAAAAAAAAAATTAGATTTTTCTTATGGTTATTTTTTTATTTTTCATTACTTTTTTTGTTTTTATTTTACAGGAAGGAGACCAAGACTACTTCAGATCAGGAACCTTTTGTCATAACCGGGAGTGGACAGGGAGAGTGAGCCCTAAACTGACCCTAGAAAAACTCTCCCTGTCTACTTGCCCATCCACCAAAAACGGTGGATCAACAACTTAGAGCTGGTCCCTCCCTGCGCTAAAGTACAGTGGCATAAAAACAAATAATAAACACAGTCGTCACAGGGGAGAAACAGAACGGGAAAACTACCAGACAACAAGATATGCCAGACAGAATATAAATATACAAACAGGGCAAAATATTGTGTATTAACAAACAGTTCATAAACCAGAATCCAGATAAACGGCGATATGATGAAATGAACTAGACTAGGTATGCAAGTATACAGCAGAATCCAGGAGATGCAGGGGATGAACAAAAGAACTCAAAGAAAAAACACTAAACAGATCAAGAACATAGAACACTGTTCACACTGAGACACAGAACAGAAACAAACTGGACACCCCACTCCACAAAAGAAGTAGACAGCATAATAAAGCCAAATAGACTACTAGCCAGCAGGCACACACAACCTGTGTGATCAGGATGCTGACCTAGTAGGAAACAGAAATATAAAACAAAAAAACAAAAAAACTCTAGACCAGAACTAGATAAAAATAAATAATAAATAAAATAAAATGTGAAAAATCCCCTCCCCCAATAAAAATGTAAATCATCCCTTTTTTCCCATTTTACCCCCAAAAAGCGTAAAAAAAAAAATAAATAAACATATTTGGTATCGCCGCATGCGTAAATGTCTGAACTATCAAAATGTAGTGTTAATGATACCATATGGGGAATGGCATAAACATTTTTTTAAAAAGTCCAAAATTGCTGCTTTTTTTTGTCACATCATATTCCCAAAAAAATAATACAAAATTTATTACAAGTTTTCTATATGAAAATGTTATATCAATAAAAAGTACAGATCACGGCGAAGAAAATGAGCCCTCATACCGCCGCTTGTACGGAAAAATGGAAAAGTTATAGGTGGTCAAAATTGAGGGCTTTTTAACATACTAATTTGGTTTAAAGTTTGAGCTTTTGTTAAAGCAGTAATACAATAATAGAAATGTATGTAATTATGGGTATCATTTTAATAGTATTGACCCACAGAATAAAGAAAACATGTAATTTTTACCATAAAGTATACAGTGTGAAAATGAAAACCTCCAAAATTTGCAAAATGTAGTTTTCCTTTAACTCCTTCAGGACGTAGGCCCCACACACGGTCTCGGTGTTTAAAAACGGGGTCACGTTGTCACAAACGGGGTCACACCGGGTCGGTTCCAGCTGCTAACGATAGCCGGGACCCTGGGCTAATAGCGTGCGGCACCGATCGTTGATCGCCACGTCTAAAATTAAAGCAAACGTTTCCCGGCAGCTCAGTCGTGCTGATTGGGACTATCACGATAAAATTGCAATGTCTCGATCAGCTAGGACAAAAGTGGAGACCCCCTTACCTTGCTCTGTTGCATCCGATCGGCATTTGATTGCTCCAAGCCTGAGCTACAGGCTTGAGCAATCGAGCCCCTAGAACGCTGATTCATGCAAAGCTATGGCTTTGCAGGGATGAGGGTAAAAGATCAGTGTGTGCAGCATTATAGCCCCCTATGGGAGCTATAACACTGCAAAAAAAAAAGTGAAAAAAAAAAGTTAATAAAGGGCATTTAAACCCTTCCCTAATAAAAATTTGAATCAATCCCCCTTTCCCATAAAAAAAAACTGTATAAATAAAAAAGAAAATAAACATATGTGGTATCGCCGCGTGCGGAAATGTCCAAACTATAAAAATGTATCGTTAATTAGACCGCATGGTCAATGGCGTAAGCGCCAAAAAATTCCAAAGTCCAACATAGGTCACTTTTTATATACAAAACATGAGCCCTCTTACTGGCCCGTACGCGGAAAAATAAAAAAATTATAGGGATTAGAAGATGAGAATTTTTAACATATAAATTTTCCGGCATGTTGTTATGATTTTTTTCTGAAGTACAACAAAATCCAACCCATATAAGTAGGGTATAATTTTAATCATATGGACCTAAAGAATAAAGATAAGGTGTCATTTTTTTACCGAAAAATGCACTGTGTAGAAACGGAAGCCCCCAAATTTACAAAATGACTTTTTTTCTTCAATTTTGTTGCACAATGAATTTTATTCCCGTTTCGCCTTAGATTTTTTGGAAAAATGACTAATGTCACTGCAAAGTAGAATTGGTGGTGCAAAAAATAAGCCATTATATGGAATTTTATGTGTAAAATTTAAAGCGTTATGATTTTTAGAAGGTGATGAGGAAAAACTTAAAATGCAAAGTCAGAAAAAACCTGCGTCCTTAAGGGGTTTAACTTCCTCACTAAAAAAAAAAAATTATTATTTGGGTTCGCCATACATTTTATGGTAAAATGAGAGGTGCCACTGCAAAGAAAAATTGGTCACGCAAATATAAAAGAGTTATGGATTTTAGAAGGTGAGGTGGAAAAAACGTAAAAACGCAAAAATAAAATTGGCCTTGGGCTTGGTCCTTAAGGGGTTCAAGGCAGACAAAAGCTTGAAATGATCATATACATATCTATTTATCTATATCTATCTATCTATCTATATATATATATGTATGTATAACGCTTCTTACCTCTCCTGTGTGTTTCCATGTTATACTCTGATTATTCATATAAAGCTTTTGACCACTGATCACCCATGGTGTAAAATTGCCTACTTTAACCTTTCGTACGTCCATATGCGTGACCTCATCTCTCATTATCCACTGTATTATCTTATATGTATGTACAGTTTCTCCTTGGTCATTAAAGTAATATGAAGGTCTCATTAGGCCCAGTGAAGACTTCATCATCTGTATATAGCGCTGTAACTTCCGTCTGTGCTGAATAAGTCCAGTTATTGAATTTTCTTGATATTTATCTTTTATATATAAGAACATTTCATGTAGAGCTTTTGCCAGGATTTCTATTGCGTAATACAATCTTGGAGTGACACCCGAGGAGAGGTAGTTCCTCAGACTTGGACTAGTAAACGTTTTACTGGTTGCACTGATTTTATAGGAAACAAAGGAATCGGCACCCTCTACTCCTGATATTAAATCTAACTGTCTCCAGAATCCCATAAAATTTATTATATGAGGAAGATTCCTGTAGTTTTTCACTAAATCTTCCAATCCAGGAAAAAAATTTGAAGAAAAGTCCACTGCTAGACTTCCATTCACTTGTGAAAATGGAAGTTCTGTAATGACGGAACAGAAAGCCCAGGATGGGGGGAGGATGAGAGTTTTGGCCAAAAATGACGCTATGTATTTATGTAGTAAACTTGCTTCATGAAGAGAGAAGGTCCCACACAATATTATGATACTGACCTGTGGATTGCTTAGAATTTGGAAAATCTGGTTATTATAATTGTGAAAAATCTTCTCTGTAACCTTTAAGGTGTAGGCGGCACAGATCCCGTGTTCTCTCATGTACTTTGTTAGTATCTGCAGTTCATTCTCTCCGGCATCATCTTCCGATACTATGATTCCAACCCAGGTCCAGCCAAAGTGCTTCAACAGTTTGGTTATAACCATATTGTGGATGTGGTGACTTTGGACTGTGCGGAAAACATGTGGATAGAGGCGTCTATCAGATAGAGAGTGGTCGGTGGCTCCATAGCTGATCTGAAACACAAAGAAAAAAAAATGTGTACAGACTGATTGTAGTCATTTAGTTAATAGGGAGTTTCTGGGTAATCTAAGGTGGCATAACTACTACTTGGAGGGGCCAACTACTGTGTGAGGACTAAATGATAGACTTACAGTCTTTGGCACCAAGCTGAAAAAGTAAGGAGCCCAAGATATGTTTTGCAGTAAATTCAGCAAAGATTACCGTATTTATCGGGGTATACCACACACCGGCCTATAACACGCACCCTCATTTTACCAAGGATATTTGGGTAAAAAAAGTTTTTTACCCAAATATCCATGGTAAAATGAGGGTGCGTGTGTGCGCGTGTATACCCCGATATACCCCCAGGAAAGGCAGGGGGAGAGAGGCCGTCGCTGCCTGCTTCTCTCCCCCTGCCTTTCCTGGGGTCTAGAGCGCTGCTGTCGGCCCTTTTCACCCCCTGGTTATCGGCGTCGCTGTCCGTTCTGTCCCCCTGACTATCGGTGCCGGCGCCGATAGCCAGGGGGAGAGAAGGGGCAGCGGCACCCATTGCCGGCGCCGCTGCCCCGTTGCCTCCCCCCATCCCCGGTGGCATAATTACCTGAGTCGGGTCCGCGCTGCGGCAGGCCTCCGTCGTGCGTCCCCAGCGTCGTTGCTATGCGCTGAACGGCGCGGCGCATGACGTCAGAGCGCCGCGCCGTGCATAGCAACGACGCTGGGGATGCACGACGGAGGCCTGGAGCAGCGCGGACCCGACTCAGGTAATTATGCCACCGGGGATGGGGGAGGCAACGGGGCAGCGGCGCCGGCAATGGGTGCCGCTGCCCCTTCTCTCCCCCTGGCTGTCGGCGCCGCTTCTCTCCCCCTGGCTATCAGCGCCGGCACCGATAGTCAGGGGGACAGAACGGGCAGCGGCGCCGATAACCAGGGGGTGAGAAGGGCCAGCAGCAGCGCTCTAGACCCAGGAAAGGCAGGGGGAGAGAAGCGGGCAGCGACGGCCTCTCTCCCCCTGCCTTTCTTGGGGGTGTATCGGCGTATAACACGCACACAGACTTTAGGCTAAAAATTTTAGCCTAAAAAGTGCGTTTTATACGCCCATAAATACGGTAATCAAATCTGGAAGAAGTGTTTATGGCTGTGTAGTTTTTGGATATAACTGCACTGTAATCACTTATATGGTCTGCATAGCCCCCATGTAGGACTGATATATCATTATATGACCATTGTGGCTATGAAAATAATCAATATAGATTCTAAAATCAATTGCTAAAATTATATGCTTAAACGGACACTGCCAGAATCAAAAACTTTTTATATGTTGGACATCGTCGCCAAACATTAAAATTTTTATTATACTTTATAAGTAAATGTTATCTTTTTTTTTTATTTATTTTTTTTTAGAAAAGATAACATTTTACAGAAATCATGGCTTATAAAAAAAAGACCCCGAGAAGTCCCCATACTATCCAAAACATAATCCTGTCCGTCTACAGCATCATCTTTGTCCCATCTGAAGCACAGGCTGGGACAAAATTCAGTATGTGAGGGCGGGACTAGCACTCCTCTGTGCTCTCTCCTGTTCTATCAGACTGCAGCATGAAAAAAGAGAGAAGGGGTTACAGAGTAGCCTGCAGTGATTGGATGAGGAGACCCAGCACAGCAGACTCCGGGAGAAAGTGAATGCATGATGAGTGAGGGGAGGCTCAGTGTTTGTCTCGAACACGCCCCTTCCTTTCACATGGCATTGGAGACATGCCCCACGCATTTTAGAAGTATATCTGTAATATTAAACACTTTTGATTTATACTACAGACATCAGATATACCGCTTCACACATATTACAGGACAATGTCTAGAGTATCCAATACCTGAGGATATCCATATGGTCCAAGGATTTGTCCTGCTGGAATAGTGGTAGATGAATGGTGATCTCCAATGATACCAGCCAGCTGGCCATGGCTCCTACAGGAATAATTCGGTATCATCTTATCCGGGCCGGACAGAAGATGTAAGACACGTTGTACTGCCACTTTCATATCTAAGCAAGAGTCATAAAGATGATATCCCAGGGTAATATTGGGTAAAATGTCAGGATTCTTGTTAATATTATCAATAGCAAAGAGAAAAACCAGAGAATGTATGAATCCATAGAAATCTGCCCTATAAATAGATAAATGTATATAGAGATGAATGACTAGAGATCTGGCCTCCATTTACACGCTGCACTGTCTACTGTCAGGTGCAAACCACATATTTTTGTCCATCACAGGTATCCGTATGTCAGTCATTCTCAGCCAATGTACTTTGTAATGAACAGCAGAGGCCCCATTCATTTCAATGGTCTAGCCTCATTCAATTAGTGTATATGGTCTGAACTAGGTGACTTGGTTCATTGAAATAAACTAGAAGATTCATGAAACCAACTAATTATGGTCCTAATCAGTGATAATAAAATGTATTAAAATTTGTTTTGGCTCCAGGTCTACCTAATAAGTTGACCTTTTTTTTTTTTAAGATTAGGAGGCCATTTCAGATTTGGAAATGCCCCAATTGTCCAGAAGAATGGTGTGTGACACTCAAAGGTGTCCTAGGACTTTCAAGTTCATTTTGCAAAGAGAATTGACTAGCTGCATATGAGCAGGGATATACTTCCATAAGGCTGGTGTCACACACAATTACTGTAAGTGTGCAACCTGTGAGTGAGCTTTGATCTAAAGTGGGGTTTTGTCAAGTGTAGTATGAGATCAAGAGGCTTTACATTTTTAAAGAGTCATTTGTAATTATTGATGTCTGAGCCCCCCTGTACAGTTTCCATGGCACTCAACACCCCATCGGGGCATAAAAGGGAGTGGAATAGAATATTTCTGCATGAAGTTTTTGAGTGAGAGCTCTGAATCCCACAGCCCTCCATTCTATACCTGCATTATTAATGGGACCCCCATTAATAAGATGCAACTGTACAGTGTGGTTTCAGAAATCACACTCCTATTACCCTCAGATCTCAGCATGTACAGCAGTCTGAGTGAAATAGGAGTGTGATTGCTGCAACCATACTATAACCCTCCACAACCTGTACATACTCAGGTAGTCTTTACATGTCAACATTTCACAAATAGTATAAAAATGTATAATTTCTTACTTTCTAAATGAAAAAAAGATATATATGTAATGTTATCATAGTACTCCAGAGTATACAAGGAGCAAATATCACCATACATATTACATCATACTGTTACTGACCAAATCCTGTATACTGAGACCAATATTACCAATAATACCAGTGTATAAGGAGAAAATATTATCACCACACATATTGCCATCATAGTGTTACTGACTAAATCCTGTATACTGAGACCAATATTACCAATGATACCAGTGAATAAAGAGAAAATATTATCACCACACATATTACCATCATAGTGTTACTGACCAAATACTTTATACTGAGACCAATATTACCAGTATAGAAGGAGGAATTTTACCACCAAACATGCTACAATCATACTGTTACTGGTCAAATCAACCAAAACTGAGACTAATAATACTAATATTACCAGTAAAAAAACAAAAATAGTCATCACCTCCAAACAAAATCATGACGACCACTACCGATACAACTGACTAATACCACCACAACGTGACCACCACTACCATCACCACTGACTAATACCGCTATTTTGTTACAGAAAAAAATCTACTATACAAAAGACCAATATTCCCACATACAATCACCATATAGAGGTAGATACCAGCAGTTCACCGGATATGTGTACGATATAAGTGATTATTTCTAGAACCATAAAGAGGTAGAGACCAGCTGTACACAGGAAATATACACCGTACAAGTGATTACAGTTATATAAAGGGACTTACATTTGCCATCTTTTCTGATTGGCGTCATTCTTTTTCCTTTTCTTCTCCATCTGGATCAGGCCGATAATGTCGACTTCTTCCAGCTAAAACTCATTTCTCAGCATCTGCTGGACAAACATTGTTAGAGCCTGCATTTCTTTCATTGCCCTCCCCTCCTCACAATCTTCTCGTCTATAGGCCTTGAACTGTTATAATGCCTCGCACAGTAAAAGAGCAGGCAAGTAGGTAGGTAGCTAAGTAGTTTGGTAGCCAGATATGTTGGTAGGTTACTAGTCAGGTAGATAGGTAGCAAGGTATGTAGGTAGTCAGGTACCTAGCTAGCTAGGTAGTTAGGTAGCCAGGTATGTAGTTAGACAGCCAGGTATGTAGGTAGCCAGGGATGTAGATAGCCAGGTATAAAGTTAGGCAACCAATTATGTTGTTAAGTAGTAAGGCAGCACGTATTTATAATAGCAGTCAGGTATGTAGTTAGGTAGCCAGGTATGTAGGTAGGTATCCAAGTATGTAGGTAGTTTGGAAAACCCACCTACTCTCCCCCCTTTGTGCTAGGAGGAAAAAAAGCAAAAAGTAAAAAACAAAACAGATACTCACCTGCCCCATGCAGCTATCATGGCCGCGTCCTTCTTCCTCTACAGTGCAGGCGCCAATGAGTAACGTCATCGTTGTCTGCACTGCGTGGGGCAGAGGTCACGTGTATGCTGTAAGTGTGTGGCTTATGCTGACAGGCAGCTTTACCTGTATACATATGTGCATGAAGGGGAAAGCGGTACTCGCCTGCCTGAGGATGCCGGACAAGCGTTCTGGATCCCCTTTAATGAGCAAGCCTAGGCCAGACCCGTGTTATGGGTGTCAGAGACTGGGGCTTTAGCCCCGTTAGAACCTCCCCAGCGACGTCACTTTGTCTAACCCACTTCATGCAAAAATCTCTAAATTCTAAAATGATAATTCTGTAGTTAGTAAAAGGTGGGTAGAGTGTTTATACAAGTCACTTCCTCCATTTTTATATCTAGATATTAGGTATTTGGTCATTATTTGTTTTGGTATTTGGCCATTATTTGATTATAATGTCCTCTTTGGAGTTTGAGAATGAAGATGTAAGCGGGCCTTTTGGTCTAAGCAGCTCAGGAGCAAGTGACAGTGACACCTGCGCTGGATCTGAATAGGGGCACAGTTGGGTGATGATGTACCTAGCTCTTAACGGTATTCTGCCATGAGGAAATTCTTTACTGTGTTACCAGATGCAGGAAACCAGACACAGTGCTGTATCTGCAGAGAGATAGTAAGGCACAGGCAGGGTCCAACTTTAGGAATTCACCCTCTATGCCAGCACATGGACAGGCATCACAAGGCCTGGTTAGAAGTATACCTAGTCCACCACTGCAGGCTGTCTGCTGGCTACAGTTAAAGGACATTTGCAGCTTGATTAACACTTATCCCCTGTCCACAGGATAGGAGATAAGTGTTTGATCACGGGGGGTCCGACCGCTGGGACCCCCTGTGATCTCCTGTACGGGCTGCGGCTGTCCCGTGCAGGGGACGTGCCAGCCGCAGCATGACGTTGCGGCCGGCACGCCTCCTCCATACATCTCTATGGGAGAGGCGGGGAGGCAGCGTTCATGCCTCCCCACCTCCCCCAATAGAACTGTATTGGGATGGGGAGGAGACGGGGCATCACCGCCGTTAGAGAGATCGCGGGGGGGTCCCAGCGGTCAGACCCCCCACGATCAAACACTTATCCCCTATCTAGTAGATAAGGGATAAGTGTATATTGCGCTGCAGTTGTCCTTTAACACTGGCCCCTGCTGTGCACAATCATGTGGCTTATGCACTAGGCCACTCCATGCAGTTGTCATTGTGCAGCACAGGGCTGTCCCCTGGCTACTACAATTACCAGTCTGCTTCATCCTGCTGTACACTGCATACTACCAATCCCTTTAGTCCAGCCTCACCGTTGCTGCTGCTACCTTCAGTCAGGTCTTGATAAATTTGAAAGACCTACCTGGAGAAAATTTAAGACATACATTTTTAAATATCCTGCTGTCCACTGGCAACTGCAACACTTGCTAGTCTGCCTTCTAATGCTATATGTTGGATATTACCAAACAGCCACCTCCTGCTGTATGCTGGATATTATAACTGCCACCTCCTGCTGTACGCCGGTTACTATTAAGACTGCCAACACCTGCTGTATGCTGGCTACAGAAACACTAGTTCCCACTTTTCACAACTATGTGGCGGGTGGGCAACTGGGTGGTGTGCAGAGCGCCTTGCCCTTTTTTAACAGTGAGCAACAGATGTATAAAGCATTCCTGTTTACTGTATCTGAGGCATGGATACCCTGAGTCAGGTGCCCACATCGAGGAACCTACAGTACACTCCTTGATACAAACTGTGTAGAGCTGGGTACCGTGGTCAGTGGCGTACCGTGGCGCTGCAGCACCTGATTGTTGTGCCAGCATGACTTTTTTTATTTCTGTCTACATCTGTATCTGGATGACAGTGTGAGGACGCGTTAGACAAAAGAATTCAAAGGAGGCTAGTAATGATCTGACACATCCCAACTGCTTGCCAGCTTGGTGGATGTGGGTGACATAACTTTGGGAATAGTACTACTGCACTAAGGCAATGCATCTGGCTGCCAGGGAAGGCAGATTGCAGTCACACTATGAAGACGCTACTTTAAAGGGGTACTCCCACCCTAGACATCTTATCCCCGCATTATTGCATGCGGCACCCACCTGTTTTTTCACCGGAACTGCTGGAGGGTCTGAGTCGCGACTCCGGGAACGGAAGTCTGTGACATCAGGACTCCGCCCCCATCACACGGGGGCGGAGACCTGATGTCATGGACTTCCATTCCTGGAGTCGCGACTCAGACCCTTCAGCGGTTCCAGTGAAAAAAACAGTGGGTGCCGCATGCAAAAAGGCGGAGGTCCCCAGCGGTGGGACCCCCGCAATCAGACATCTTATCCCCTATCCTTTGGATAGGGGATAAGATATCTAGGGTGGGAGTACCCCTTTAAGAGCAGTCACATTATGGAGTCTCTACTGTATGAGCAGTCACACTATAGAGTCTTTACTGTAAGAGCAGTCACACTGTGGAGCCTCTACTGTAAGAGCAGTCACACTATGGAGTCTCTACTGTAATAGCTGTCACACTATGGAGTCTCTACTGTAAGAGCTGTCACACTATGGAGTAAGAAAAAGACAAAACAATGTAACAGCTGACCATTGTTATTCCACTCTTGTCCGTTGGTTTTTAATGTATGGTTCGTCCTATTACTATTTTAATGACATGGTTAAAAATGTTTGAGTCTCTTCTGTAAAAGCAGTCACACTATGGAGCCTACACTGAAAGAGCAGTCACACTATGGAGTCTCTGCTGTAAGAGCAGTCACACTATGGAGTCTCTGCTGTAAGCGGTCACACTATGGAGTCTATACTGTAAGATCAGTCACACCATGGAGTCTCTACTGTAAGAGCAGTCACACTATGGAGTCTATGCTGTAAGAGCAGTCACACTATGAAGTCTATACTGTAAGAGCAGTCACACTATGGAGTCTCTACTGTAAGAGCAGTCACACTATGGAGTCTCTACTGTAAGAGCAGTCACACTATGGAGTCTTTACTGTAAGAGCAGTCACACTATGGAGCCTCTACTGTAAGAGCAGTCACACTATGGAGTCTATACTGTAGGAGCAGTCACTATAGAGCCTCTACTGTAAGAGCAGTCACACTATGGAGTCTATACTGTATGAGCAGTCACACTATGGAGTCTATACTGTATGAGCAGTCACACTATGGAGTCTATACTGTAAGATTAGTCACACTATGAAGTCTCTACTGTAAGAGCAGTCAAACTATGGAGTCTAAACTGTAAGAGCAGTCACACTATGGAGTCTCTACTGTAAGATCAGTCACACTATGGAGCCTCTACTGTAAGATCAGTCACACTATGGAGTCCATATTGTAAGAGCAGTCACACTATGGAGTCTCTACTGTAAGAGCAGTCACACTATGGAGTCTATACTGTAAGAGCAGTCACACTATGGAGTCTATACTGTAAGATCAGTCACACTATGGAGTCTATACTGTAAGAGCAGTCACCGTATGGAGTCTATACTGTAAGAGCGGTTACACTATGGAGTCTCTGCTGTAGTAGCAGTCACACTATGGAGTCTATACTGTAAGAGAAGTCACAATATGAAGTCTATACTGTAAGAGCAGTCACACTATGGAGTCTCTACTGTAAGAGCAGTCACACTATGGAGTCTCTACTGTAAGAGCAGTCACACTATGGAGCCTCTACTGTAAGAGCAGTCACACTATGGAGCCTCTACTGTAAGAGCAGTCACACTATGGAGTCTATACTGTATGAGCAGTCACACTATGG
Source organism: Hyla sarda (assembly GCF_029499605.1). Taxonomy (NCBI): domain Eukaryota; kingdom Metazoa; phylum Chordata; class Amphibia; order Anura; family Hylidae; genus Hyla; species Hyla sarda. Next base: position 6,669,379 of record NC_079189.1, on the reverse strand, counting down.
AGTCTATACTGTATGAGCAGTCACACTATGGAGTCTCTACTGTAAGATCAGTCACACTATGGAGCCTCTACTATAAGAGAAGTAACACTATGGAGTCTCTTCTGTAAGATCAGTCACACTATGGAGTCCATACTGTAAGAGCAGTCACACTATGGAGTCTCTACTGTAAGAGCAGAGTCTATATTGTAGGAGCAGTCACTATAGAGCCTCTACTGTAAGAGCAGTCACACCAAGGAGTCTATACTGTATGAGCAGTCACACTATGGAGTCTATACTGTATGAGCAGTCACACTATGGAGTCTCTACTGTAAGATCAGTCACACTATGGAGCCTCTACTATAAGAGAAGTAACACTATGGAGTCTCTTCTGTAAGATCAGTCACACTATGGAGTCCATACTGTAAGAGCAGTCACACTATGGAGTCTCTACTGTAAGAGCAGTCACACTATGGAGTCTATACTGTAAGAGCAGTCACACTATGGAGTCAATACTGTAAGAGCAGTCACACTATGGAGTCTCTACTGTAAGAGCAGTCACACTATGGAGTCTATACTGTAAGAGCGGTCACACTATGGAGTCTATACTGTAAGAGCAGTTACACTATGGAGGCTATACTGTAAGAGCAGTCGCACTATGGAGTCTATACTGTATGAGCAGTCACACTATAGAGTCTCTACTGTAAGAGCAGTCACACTATGGAGTCTATACTGTATGAGCAGTCACACTATAGAGTCTCTACTGTAAGATCAGTCACACTATGGAGTCCATACTGTAAGAGCAGTCACACTATGGAGTCTCTACTGTAAGAGCAGTCACACTATGGAGTCTATACTGTAAGAGCAGTCACACTATGGAGCCTCTACTGTAAGAGCAGTCACACTATGGAGTCTATATTGTAGGAGCAGTCACTATAGAGCCTCTACTGTAAGAGCAGTCACACTATGGAGTCTATACTGTATGAGCAGTCACACTATGGAGTCTATACTGTATGAGCAGTCACACTATGGAATCTCTACTGTAAGATCAGTCACACTATGGAGCCTCTACTGTAAGAGAAGTCACACTATGGAGTCTCTTCTGTAAGATCAGTCACACTATGGAGTCTCTACTGTAAGAGCAGTCACACTATGGAGTCTATACTGTATGAGCAGTCACACTATGGAGTCCATACTGTAAGAGCAGTCACACTATGGAGTCTCTACTGTAAGAGCAGTCACACTATGGAGTCTATACTGTAAGAGCAGTCACACTATGGAGTCAATACTGTAAGAGCAGTCACACTATGGAGTCTCTACTGTAAGAGCAGTCACACTATGGAGTCTATACTGTAAGAGCGGTCACACTATGGAGTCTATACTGTAAGAGCAGTCGCACTATGGAGTCTATACTGTATGAGCAGTCACACTATAGAGTCTCTACTGTAAGAGCAGTTACACTATGGAGTCTATACTGTATGAGCAGTCACACTATAGAGTCTCTACTGTAAGATCAGTCACACTATGGAGTCGATACTGTAAGAGCAGTCACACTATGGAGTCTCTACTGTAAGAGCAGTCACACTATGGAGTCTATACTGTAAGAGCAGTCACACTATGGAGTCAATACTGTAAGAGCAGTCACACTATGGAGTCTCTACTGTAAGAGCAGTCACACTATGGAGTCTATACTGTAAGAGCGGTCACACTATGGAGTCTATACTGTAAGAGCAGTCACACTATGGAGTTTATACTGTAAGAGCAGTCGCACTATGGAGTCTATACTGTATGAGCAGTCACACTATAGAGTCTCTACTGTAAGAGCAGTCACACTATGGAGTCTATACTGTATGAGCAGTCACACTATAGAGTCTCTACTGGAAGAGCAGTTACAATATGGAATCTATACTGTATGAAGAATCAGAGTAAGAACTGAATATGAAATGTAACACATATCTATAGTGCAGAATAGTGATATGAATGCATCAGTAGAAGTTACTATTATCTGTAATATGATGAGAATTATGATCACTTTAACATGCACAAGCTCCTCTGTCTTCAGTAACATTTTGTTTTTTCTTTCCTTTGTTTCTCTGGACTGTTTAGGGATCTGTAGCCAATTGTCATCCCATGTCCCATAAACCTTATAATTTTTTTCTTTTTCGGGGGGGGGGGGGGGGGGGGGGGGGTATTAGATGTAGAAGCTCTTATTGTTTAGATCAGTGAAGCTTAGTCGGCAGTCACATTGTCTCCCCTTCTGGTATAGATGATATTATCACTTACTCTTTACAATATAACCTTGAGTGAGATTTTCCTGGTGATTTTATACAATCTGCCCTTTGATTCACTGTGAACAATCCCCCAATGATAATGTCTCCATCCTGGTAAGGTTTCCCTATATGATCTTCAACTTCTATTATTCTGAGATTACAGAGCATTTTTGTTGATGGAAGCCATTGAAGAACCAATTGAATAGGGAAAATGAATGAACATCTCGTCATAGGAATAAAATGGTAAAGCAGTAGACTGTTCTCAAAGTAATAAATGAGGAATAGGAGCAGCAAGAACATCGGTGACACAGAAGACGGCAGCTCATAGTATCAGTGAGATTATGGTGACTGCTCTCATCTCTCCTCTTCTTATACAGTATAATGGGATATATTGTCTGACCTCATCACACATTATTCTGGATCTGTTCCCAGATGACTGTGGCCTGAACTGTCTTTACTATAGAGAATTGGAGAACAAGATAAAGGAACAGAAATAACATGATCAGCCGTCCTTGTGTAGAGATGAGTGAACTTTTGGAAAATGTCAAGTTCCCCGTGAACCGGCAATGAAATTAGCCTCAAAACATGAGTATAACACTGTCTTAGAACTATAAAGCCCGGTATAACACTGCTAGGATCAACTAGGAATATATTTAAGTAGTTTTAAAGGGTTACTCCACTGGAAAACATCTTTTTTTGAATCAACTGATGCCAGAAAGTTAAACAGATTTGTAAATTAGACACAAAAGAAGGCACTTAAGTGCACTCACCGCTCAGCGGAGACAGTTCGGTGGAGAAGTCCGGTACACGGGGAGCTGGTTCACAGCATCAGCGCAGGTGTAGTGGTGCTCAGAGGCCGGAAGAAGCACGTATTCACGTGTGAAACTGTCGGCGTAGCCTCTGAGGGCCACTACACCTGCGCTGATGCTGTGAACCAGCTCCCCGTATACCGGACTTCTCCACCGAACTGTCTCCACTGCTTCCTACCTCAATTTTTATTTTTATTTACACTGTGTTTTTTTTTATGGGAAAAGGGGAAGGGGTTAAATGATCTTTATTCACTTTTTTTTCCACTTTTTTTTTTTTTTTTTGCAGTGTTATAGCTCCCATAGGGGACTATAACACTGCACACACTGATCTTTTACATTGATCACTGGTTTCTCATAGTGATCGATGATTCTGCCGCTTGACTGCTTATGCCTGGATCTCAGGCACTGAGCAGTCATTCAGCAATCGGACAGCGAGGAGGCAGGTAGGGACCCTCCTGCTGTCCTGTAAGCTGTTCGGGATGCTGCGATTTCACCGTGGCTATCCCGAACAGCCCACTGAGCTAACCGGCATTCTTTCACTTTAGACGCGATGTTCTACTTTGAACGCCGCGTCTAAAGGGTTAATAGCGTGCAGCACCGCGATCAATGCCGCGCGCTATTAGCCACAGGTCCCGCGTTATAGATCGGGAGCGGACACATGACGTTCCAGTACGTCATGTGTCCTTAAGGGGTTAAGCAGGGGAGGTGGTAGTACTGTCTAATCTGTGGCATTTGACATAGGAGGCTTAAATTACTCACTGCTTCCTACCTGAATCATTTTGACAAACAAGCAGAGAGCAGGCATTGGTGGACTACTGATACTTGTAGTGAGGCTTTGTGATGCCTCTTCATGTGCTTACATAGAACCATCATTTCTAATGTCGGACCCTGGCTATACTTTACTTTCATTTTGCAGTGCCGACACAGTGCCTGGTTCGCTGCATCTGGTAAGATAGCAAAGAATTTCCACCCAGCAGGATATTATAAAGAGATAGATACACCACCCATCTGTGCCCCTCCTCTGCAAGGCTTTTTTCTGAAGCCTGTAGATGCTGAAGCGTGGTCCTGAGTCTATAAGACCAACAGGCCTGCTGACATCCTTATCATCAAACTCCTCTGCATCGTCCAAAACCACTCCTCTCAGTATTCTGATTTCTGATCATCTACTCCTTGTTTCTCCTAAGCATATCCACCTTGATGCCTTACAACATCTTTACCACGCCTACCATCATCAATCCCATTAGTGCTATGATCAGTCACTGCTTCCACCTGCACCACCTTTGCAATACACTCCAAACGTTCACTGTCCTCACACAACTCCTCATGCTAAGACAGAGCAAAGACAGAGATGATGGAACAGACCGCCTAGGACAGACATTTACACCGCGCCATATAACTGTAGACCTTGAGTAATCCACTGACACATGGCTCACTGTCATATCATCAGACTCCTCCTTCACCATCCTGAGATGACCTCCAACCAGTCAACAAGGGCCGTACTATCCTCTGAAACCATACAACCCCTGGAAGACAATGAAAACCCATTGCTTGCAGACGGGGCTCCTGCTACTACCACCAGGCATCTGGCTGCTGCTGCCACCAACACTCTTACTGACAGAGGACATGGCAGGGGTGCTCTTTCCTCTACCCCATCCAACAATTGCTTTACTTGACATATATTTTTAATTGAAAAAGATTTGGAGGTTAATTTTATCTTTTTGCGTAATTTATCACTCACCTACTAGTCAACTTTTAGCCTCAATGCTTTAATTGCGTAGTTATGAAACTGTAATGTGATAGTTTTTATGGGCTTGTTTACTGCTGGCTGAGATTTGTAGTGCACCAAATGTACTACAGGTGACAGAAGGTCCCTGTCTGAGGTAAGCCCACTTAACAATGCTTTGCTCTGCTTGTAATGTGATAACCTATATGGGCTGGTATACTACTAGCTGGGATTTGTTGTGCGCCAACTGTATTGCAAGTGATAGGAGGTCCCCGTCTGAGGTCAGCCCACTGATTAATCCTGTGCTCAGCTTGCTTTACAATTGAATAGGATTTGCAAAGGCTTCAGTACTTGCTCTCTCTCAACTTTCTGTTTTTAAAATGTTGGCCGCAATGCAGTACATAGGGTTTTATCAGTCTCTTAAACTCCTATTCCCCATCCTCCCCATGCTGTGCCCTATTGTTCTTGTAACTGTATGACACATAAACCAGCAATTAATTGGAGAACCTGGAGTCAGGTGATCAAATCCGGATTCGCAGGGCTCACTCATCTCTAAGAGCAATGCCCAGTGTATGATCTCACAGTGATATACGATGTATATTCCTATATAGTGATGTCTAATGTGTTAGCTCACAGTGATATATGATGTTAAATTCCTATATAGTGATGTCTAGTGTCTGAGCTCACAGTGATATACGATGTTTAGGGATGAGCGAATCAAATGTGGTGAATCCGAATTCGTTACGAATTTCAGAAAAAATTTGGTTCACAACTAATGCAAATATCGCCGTGATTCGATCGCGTGAATCGCTTCATTAAACTCCATTTAGTGCGGTCCAGGCTCCAGGAAATCTAAAATGGCGGCATGTGAGGACATGGGGCAAGGAATCCTGGGAAGGCAGGAACAAGGGTAGGCGGGATGACCCTGAATCACATGCAGGATGCAGCCTATCAGCAGCCAATCACCCCTGGGATGTCACAGCCCTATATAATCGGCAGACATCTTGCGGCCACTCACATCAGCGTTCTATTGCAGACAGAGAGAGGGACAGAGAGCAGTGTGTGTTGCACAGAAAAGCTTTTTTACAGCAGCGATTAACCTCAATCTCAAATCCAGCCTAGAAGCACTGAGAGGGAAGGGAGAGAGATTGAGAGAGAAAGTGCACTTGCGAGTGTATTACAGCAGCAATTCACCTCAAGCCCAAATCCAACCTAGAAGCACTGATAGGGAAGGGAGTGAGATTGAGAGAGAAAGTGTTATTTTGGGTGTAGTACACAGGACTGTGTGCTGCAGCACTGTTGTGTACAACAACTGAAAAGCTAATAGTAGCCAGCCAATTAGGGTGAGCAGAGCACAAAAAGCGTATTGTCCTCTATTAAGTGCAACCTGTGCGTACATCTAAGTGGTGTACGATTTTATTCCTGTTAAAGTCTCAAGGCCCTAGTTACTGTGAAAGACCATCCAAAAGTATACACCTGCTAGTATTGTAGACAAATACTGTTTTAAGAGTACTGGAGCGCATTGTACTCCCCTCATTAGTAGATACTACATATGTACATCTAAGTGGTGTACCATTTTGTTACTGTTAAAGTCTTAAAGGCCTAGTTACTGTGAAAAGCCAGCCAAAAGTACACACTCGCTGGTGTTGTAGACAAACACTGTTTTAAACGTAGTGGAGCGTATTGTACTCCCCTCATATACGCACTAAGTATGTCAGGCAGAGAAGTGCTAAGACGTGCACAGAGGAGTGGCAGAGGCCTAAATTCATCAGGTAGAGGTCGCAGCAGACAGTGTTGCTCGCGAATATTCGCAATGCGAATTTTATTCGCAAATATAGCATATTCGCGAATTCGCGAATATCCGCGAATACAGCACTATATATTCGTAATTACGAATATTCTTTTTTTTTTTTTTTTTTTCACAGTACACATCACAGTGATCATCCCTTTCTGCTTCCAGCTTGTGTCGTGTAAAGAAGGCTCTAATACTACTGTGTGAGACTGGTGTGCAAATTTTCGCATATGCGAAAATGTGCATATGCTAATTTTCGCATATGCGAATTTTCGCTTATGTTAACTGTATATGTTAATTTTCGCATGTGTAAATTTTCGCATGCGCGAATATTCGCATATGCGTAAATAAATCGAGAATATTACGAATATGCGAATATTCGCGAACATGTGACGAATATTCGTCCATATATTCGCGAATATTCGCGAATTCGAATATGGCCTCAGCCGCTCAACACTAGCAGCAGACTAGGGGCAAGTGGCAGCAGGAGTCACAGCAAGAGGCCTGATCTCCTGGTATCAGCTAGCAGTCGTGTCTCGACCAGCAACCCACCTGTCGTCATTGATTGGTTAACATGGTCATCCACTTCATCACAAGTGACATCTGATACCCCCAGTCAACAGTCGGTGGGTTCCTCAGACACAACCCTCAGATGGCATGGCCCGGGAGCAGTCCGTGTCCTCCCATTGAATCTGTCCTATGCTGTTCCCTCCCTTACATAAGTATCTTATGCTGTGGGTTCAGCTCCACTATTCAGTGAGGACGATCTAATAAAGGACAGTCAGCAGCTACTGCCCAGCCAAGAAGTGGAGGAGACATCCACCGCTTCCTCCGCTTGGCGGGCAAGTAGTGATGAGGAGAGTGACGTGGGAGGTGGTGTTGCCAGCGTTCAGGGTCCTGAAGCAGACACTGTTGAGGAACCTAAGGAGGACATCAGTGACGTGCAGACACTTATTGATGATGATGATGATGAAGCTGATCGCAATTGGGAGTCGGGTTCTTAAGGGGCTTCATCATGAGAAGAGGGTTGCATGTTGCCAGCAAGGTGGTAGCATGGTTGGCAGTCAGCATGGTGGCAGGAGGGGAAATTCTGGACCCAAATGTGCCCGGGGGAGACCATCTGCTTCACGGCAGCCTACCTTCCCGTTGGTAGTGGAACAAGGGTTCCTGGAGACGGCAGCAGTAGCAGTCAATTAGTGCGGACTGTTGGTGGTAAAATCAGCTACTCAGCGGTGTGGCAGTTTTTATTCAAGCATCTTGAGGAGGTTAACATAGCCATGCAACATATGTCGGCAGAAAGTGAAGCATGGCCAGGGTCCCAATGTTGGCAACACGGACCTGCGTCAACATATGCTTCGCCACCATAAAGTGGCCTGGGAGAACCGTGGCTCCGATGTGGTGGTCCAGCCTGCTGAATCACCCAGTGGCACGCCGCTCCCTCTTTCAGCCAGTCTAGGCTCCACCACATCAGCCGAATAGAGCTGTGTGTCATACCCTCCTACTGTCACTCCAGATACTCCTGCTACTCCTACTTTTAGTCAGTCATTCCGCCAGAAATCCATCAGCGAAGCCATGTCCAAGAGACAACAGTTTGCGCCTATTCATCCAATGGTGCAAAAGCTGAATGTGCTCCTGTCCAAGTACTGCAGTCCCTCCCTTTCCAAGTGGTGGACTCTGAACCTTTCATTGAACTGATGGCTTGTGCCGAGCCAAGGGGGAGAGTCCAATGCCGTCATTTCTTTGAAAAGAAGGAAGTACCAGCCCTGGATATTTTTATGGAACAGAAGGTGGGCTAGTCCCTAAGCCTGTCGGTGTGTACCAAAGTGCACGGCATCACCGACATCTGGAGCTGTAACTATGGTCAGGGAAAATAACTGTCCTTTATGGCTCACTGGGTTAATGTGGTTCCTGCACAGCCACAACACCAACTTGGACAGATCACGCAGCTTCCTTCTCCACGCTCTCAGGCCATTGGTCCTCTGACAGTGTCTGACTCCGCCTCCTCATCCTCCATCATGTCCTCAGCCTCCACTACATGGACAAGTCTCAGTGCCCCTTCAGCATCCCATGTTTGCAGGGCACGGCGGTGTCACGCTGTTCTTCACATGGTTTGCCTTGGCGAACGTAGTCACAGGGGAGGAACAGCTAAAAGTCATTCATAAAGAAATCAGAGCATGGATTACACCACGAAAAATGGAATTGGGAACCATGGTGACTGACAGACAAGAACATCTTGTCTGTACTGCGACAAGGAAGGCTGAGCCATGTGCCCTGCATGGCATGCATGTTCAATCTGGTTGTCAAGCGGTTCCTGAAGTGTTCCCCCATTTGCAAGACATCCTAACAATGGGAAGGAAACTTTGCATGCACTTCAGCCACTCGTACACCGCAAAGCACACTCTCCTTGAGCTGCAGCATCAGAACGGTATCCCCAACATAGTCTGATTTTCGACATTGCCCCACGTTGAAATTCCACCCTCCATATGTTTGACCAACTATACGAACAGAGAAAAGCCATCACTGATTTCTTGATGATCCAAGCGGATAGGGGTACTCCCCTGTGTAACTTCAATGTGAACCAGTGGCAGCTCATATGTGAAACCTGACGTTTGCTCAGGCCCTTTGAGGAAGCCCCATTATTAGTCTGTCGCCAGGATTATGAGATGAACAACGTCATTCCACTGCTTCATTTCCTACAACACTTGTTGGAAACAATGGCTGGTCAGGGCAATGGAGACGTGGCGCCTACATCTCACAGTCACATGAGCCCTTTGGGGGCTGAACTGGAAGAGGAGGAGGGGGAGGCACAGTGAGGTTTCACGAAATGAGTGGTTTTTCTAGTCATCTGACAGGAGAGGAGGAGCAGGAGCAGCCAGAGGAGCTAGAGGGTTATGAGGAAGGCGAGACAGAAGACCCAGACACAATGGCCCTCATTTACTATTGCACACCCAACATGTTTTGTCAGGTTGTGCGCCAGATTCTGTCGCATTGCGCCAGAAATTCTGTCTGCGCCAGAATTTGCGCCTGAAATGAAAAACCCCGACTAACTCTCCATATTGCTAAGAAAACCCGAAAAGGGGCGTGGCCGCCTGGAAAAGGGGGTATGGTCTCCGAAAAGGGGCGTGCATGACATTTTCACAAAAAAACTACATATTTACTAAGGTTTCCACGTAAAATGTGGGGGATTTCAGCTGAGGAAAACCTGACAGATCAGAGCATGTGTAAAAAAAAAAAAAAAAAAAGCAAAGTGTAGGGAAAGTGTAAAATGTAGGGAAACCTTAGTAAATACCGTGGGAAATAAATTGTAGGGAATTAAAACCCACCAGGAAACCTATACTCCACTCTTAGTAAATAAGGGCCAATGTGGCAGTATGCAGTGGAGATGGATACAGGGAGTCCCTCCGAGTCAATTGCACAAATGGCACGATGCATGCTCAGTTGCTTGCGTAGTGACCGCCGAATTGTCACAATTCGGCAGCAGGATGACTTCTGGCTCTCCACCTTATTGGACCCTCACTTTCCGCACAAAATGGGGGCCTTTTTTTACATCCACTGAGAGGGAGGACAAACTGACCTACTACAGAGACGTAGTCAGTTGGCTAATGCCTATCGGCGCCATCGTCCATCCTCTCGCAGGTCTGACTCGGGGGCCCTCTGCGCTCACCTTCCACTGCAATGACTGCAGGGAAGGGGTGGGGTGGCAGTACCAGCTTCATCAGCAGCAGTCTGAGTCTACAGTCACTTGCTTCACCCGCATAGTGAAGCAACTCATCAGCAGCCGATAGACCTGGAGTTTGAAGTATATTTATTTTCAATAATTAACAATTCCTGGGCAACTTCATAATAAATGCATCTGCTTTCTCTATATTACATCTATTACAGTTACTTCCCTGATACCTATCACTTCCAGGAAACAAGGTGTATAATAAAGTCTATACACAAAATTAAATTGTATTAACCTGTGATTCAAATTTGGGGATTTTTGTTTATTTTACCATCCATTATTTTATTTATAATCTCAGGGTATACTGAATATACGCATCCTCCGTTACTAATAAACTCACACTGAAAGCTTTTTTTAAACCAATATGATCCAACCATCCTCCCTCATTTAGATTGAATTCTTCTTTCAGTTCAGTCCAATTTTTGAATTTACCTCTCCCCCATACCTCTTCTATTCTAATACACCCCATATTATTAAACAAATTTATTTTTCCTAACTCACTTACTTCAGGGATATTCAAATTCTCCAACATTGGTGCCCTATTCATTACTCCTTTTTTATCCATCCCTTTCCTAAATAGCTTCCATGTTTTAACCAAACTTTTAACCATCAAAATCTTCCTCCAACTTCCCCGATTCCAACAACTGGAATAAGTCCCTGAATATCACTATCAGATTACAAAAAGTCAAATAAAGCAATTTTTTTCCATTCCATCAAAAAAGAAATTTGGCCTGCCAAAAAATACTTATATATATATATCCAGAAAATCTATCCTTCTATTCTTCTTTTTTTTATACAATTATTCCAATTTAATTCTTGTTCTTTTTCTGCCCCAGATCAGCGAGTTGAAAATTGAAATAATTTTCCTAAACAACCTCATGTCACACCAAATCGGTGCAGATCCAAATACATACAGAATCTTCGGCATCAAAATTGACTTGATCAATATTATCTTTTCCGCTTTAGATAAGTTGAAATCATTCCATAGGTTTACCTTTTTTTTCCATTTCCTTAATAAATTTTAGGGTGTTTAGCTGATGGCATTTTCCTATCTCACTTGATGTATTTATCCCCAGGTATTCAAATTCCTCCCCTTTATTTATTACCCTTAGTCCATATGTCTTCCCTATATTTTCATCTCCATAATAACCTATTTCGACCAATTGTTTGCCAGTCCAGAGAATCTACCATAGTTACTTATTATTTCTATCACTCTCGGTAAAGATATTTTTGGGTCCTCGAGGAACATCAGAATGTCATCTGCATATATTGTAATCTTGTCCCGCCCCCTCCGTCTGCCAGTTCTTCCTCTGGAATTCTAGGCAACTCAATTCCGTCCAAATAATCTTTTAATTCCTCCTGGCTAAAATCCGACTCTGTTTCATACAATACCTCAAAATATCCATCGAATTCCTGTATTATGTTCTCCGGGTCATTTTGTGTCACCCCTTTTTATATCTTTGATAGCATAAAAACTTCTGTTCCCTTGTTGATTATTAATTAAGGCCATTCATTTTTTTTAGGTTTCCCCATATCTATAAATCCCTGTTGACCCTTAAAATTAGCTTTCTTTCTACTTCTCTCAATTAAATATGTTTCAAATTTTTTGTGTTCCTCTTCCCAATCCTTTTTATTATTATCTGAGCTATCCGTTATAAATGTTTCCTCTGCTTTTTTTTTACTGTATCCGTTAAAATTTCTTCCTTCTTATTAAATTCATTTTTTTTTGTCCCAATTACATGTAATAGTTCCCCCCGTAAAAATGCTTTTCCCATTTCCATACGATTTGGTCTGACGCTTTGTCCCAGTTCCTTTCAAATAATTCATTTCAATGTTGTTTTATTACCTCGTTATCCAAGAGCTCGAACCAGTATGCATTAATTTTACATATGTCTGCTGGATTTCCCGTTCCCGTGTCGATCTCAATACATAACGGGGAGTGATCAGAGATACACTGCGCACCATAATTAATCTTTATAATCTTTGTTCTCCCCAACTGATCACTTAAACACATGTCTATGCGGGACATTGTTTAAAAAGTTTTATTCCAGCATGAATATGTGTTTTTCCCTGGGTTTTGAGCTCTCCATGTATCGATCAATCCTACTTCATCACAAAACCTCTTATCCCTAATTATTTCTACAAGGGTTCAGGGGTTAAAGCAAAATCGTGGCAGAGGTTTCTATAATCCCTACTGTATTAATAGTAGATTCTGATATAGTGCAGTCATTCCTTCCTTTTCCCCAGAAGGTCAGTTTTTCTTTTTAGTTCAGATATAAATAAAATTATATAAACTTTTGGGAAAAACACACACCCTAAAAGTCCAGCACTGGACACCATTACTGCAAAGATCTCCACAGCCACCATGGATTTCCCTGTGGTGCTCAGATAAGCCGGGATCATGGCGATCCAGACACTGCAGAACAGCAGCATGCTGAAGGTGATGTACTTGGCCTCATTGAAAGTGTCCGGTAATGTCCTCACCATGAAAGCCAGAACAAAGCTCACCGCTGCCAGGAACCCCAGATAACCCAACACAGAGTAGAACCAGATATCCGAGCCTGTATTGCACTGAATGATGATCTTCCCAGGATAAGTGTGAGTGTCCAGGTCCTGGAATGGGGGAGAGATAGACAACCAGATAACACAGATTACAACTTGAATGGAAGAACACAACAACACTATGGTATAGGGCAGCTTCACACTCAGCCATTTTCTCCAGGGGCTTCCAGGCTTGGTGGATTTAAAAGCAACACAAACCATAACAGTCTTGGCGAGAAGTGAAGAGACGGCGACTGAGAAGAAGACTCCAAAACTGGTTTCACGTAATCTACAAGTGACATCACTGGGAAGACCAAGAAACAAGAAGACAGAGAGGAAGCTGAGGAGGATGGAGACCAGGAGGATATAACTCAGGTTCCGGTTATTAGCTTTAACAATACGAGTGTCCCGGTAGGAGATAAATATTCCAAATATGGAGCCAGTCACAAGACATCCGAAGATGGAGACACAGGAGAATACAGAAGCCATTGTGTCATTTTGGTAAGAGATGAAATCCATGACTTTGGGCAGGCATCGGTCTCTCCTCTCATTTGGCCATTCATCACTTGGACATTTAATGCACTTGTCAGTGTCTGTAGGAATATATTAGAAAATATACTGTATCATTCATCTGTATAGCTATCTATCTATCTAGAAAAAAAAATGTAGAAAAACAGCACATCCAAAAAATATGAAAAAAATGCCCGATGCAAAGCAGCTTTCAGGGTGTAGGCCAGATATACCCACAACTTCATGCAGCATAGGGATATCACTGCAGCACACAGTCCATAACGTACAAAAAGTGAGTTTATTCCCTAAAACAAGTGTTACAAAAAAAAAAGCGACGTTTCAGCTGGCTCTCCCAGCCATTCAAACCTTTATTTATTACCCTTAGTCCATATGTCTTCCCTATATTTTCATCTCCCAGAGGCCTAATAACCGATCTCGCCATTTGCCAGTCCAGAGAATCTACCATAGTTACTTATTATTTCTATCACTCTCGGTAAAGATTTGTTTGGGTCCTCGAGAAGCATCAGAATGTCATCTGTATACATTGTAATCTTGTCCCCCCCCCCCCCCCCCCCCGCTCCAAAACCTGCTATTTTCGAATCTTTTCTTATACTATCCGCCAAAGGTTCTATAACCATTGCAAATAGCAGGGGGGAGAGGGGACAACCAAAGGAAGTCCCACTCAACCCTGTCAAAAACAGTCCAAAGACAGGATGGAGTGGGAACCCCTACCTTCACCTAGCTGAATATTCGTAAGCACCCTGTGGATTTTATGTTTTGTTGTCCTTCCAGGTATAAACCCGCACTGATCCTTATTTATTAGTTCTGGTATGATCCTCTGTATTCTGTTAGCTAAAGTCTTTGCTACAATTTTAACCTCTTAAGGACCGGGGCTTTTTCCATTTTTTCATTTTCAATTTTTCCTCCTTAACTTTAAAAAATCATAACTCTTTAACATTTTCACCTAAAATTCTATATGATGGCTTATTTTTTGCGCCACCAATTCTACTTTGTAATGACATCAGTCATTTTACCCAAAAATCTTCCATTTCTACGTAGTACATTTTTCGGTACAAATGACACCTTACCTTTATTCTGTAGGTCCACACAGTTAAAATGATCCCCTACTTGTATAGGTTTGATTTTGTATTACTACTGAAAAAAAATCATAAATACATGTAGGAAAATGTATACGTTTAAAATTGTCATTTTTTGACCCCTATAACTTTTTTATTTTTCCATGTTCAGGGGGCTATGAGGGCTCATTTTTTGTGCCGTGATCTGAAGTTTTTGTCGGTACCATTTTTGCATTGATCGGACTTTTTGATCGCTTTTTATTCATCTTTTCATTATATAAAAAGTGACCAAAAATACGCTATTTTGGACTTTTTTGGATTTTTTTGCGCGTACGCCATTGAACATGCGGTTTAAAAAGTGGTATATTTTTATAATTCGGACATTTCCGCGATACCACATATGTTTATTTTTATTTACACTGTTTTTTTTTTATTCTTGGAAATGCCGGGTGATTCAAACTTTTCTTAGGGGAAGGGATCATTGAAAGGGTTAGTGATTTTTTAACACTTTTCTTATGCCATATTATAGCCCCTAGGGGGGGCTATAACATTACATTTACTGATCTTTAACAATGATTGATGCATCTCCCTAAGAATGCATCAATCAGTGTTTTCGGCAATTGAATGATCAAGCCTGGATCTCAGGCTTGAATCATTCAATCGGTGATCGGACTTCAGGAAGCCAGGTAAGAGACCTTTCTCCTGAAGTATAGCTGTTCGGGATGCCGCGACTTCATCGCAGTGATCCCGAACAGCTCCCTGAGCTAGCAGGGCACTTTTACTTTCACTTTTAGCCACGCGGCTCAGCTTTGAGCGCGCGGCTAAAGGGTTAATAGCACGCGCGCTATTAGCGGTGGGTCCCGGCATCACTATGACGCCGGGCCCGCCATGATATGATGCCAAGGACGTACCGGTAATATCTGTATTCAACAGTGATATTGGTCTATACAATTCTATTTCTTCCTTTTTTTTTTATCTGGTTTTAACAATAATATTATATTAGCCTCACTCATTGAGTTTGGCAGTTCCCCTGTTTCTAGGGAGTTGTTTATAACCCTGATCAAGGCCGGGATAAGTATCTCCTCATATCTCCAATAGATTTCAAAGGGGAACCCGTCCCCTCCTGGGAATGTATTTCCCCTGATTGTTTCCAGGGCTTTCTATAATTCACTAACAGTTAACGGACCATTGAGTTCTGCCAGTTCTTCCTCTGGAATTCTGGGCAACTCAATTCTGTCCAAATAATCTTTTAATTTCAAATATGGAGCCTGTCACAAGACATCCAAAGATGGAGACACATGAGAATACAGAAGCCATTGTGTCATTTTGGTAAGAGATGAAATCCATGACTTTGGCAAGGCATCGGTCTCTCTTCTCTGTAGGAATATATTAGAAAATATACTGTGTCATTCATCTGTATAGCTATTTATCTATCTTTCTAGAGAGCCTTCTCATTCACCAGGTGGCCGAATCGCCAAATTTTTTGAAAAAATTTAGTTTGATCCAAATTCATTCACTAAATTCACTTGATAATAGGTCTAGTGAGTTTTTTTTTAATATTATTGTTTTATATAATTAAAAAATATTTTCAGTCTTTACAGATTTTCATCTATTGGACACTCGCACCACTGATCGAAATGCCATTATTTACTATTTTTTATTATAACTACATCAGGATGAGGTCGGATTGCTCACCTAATCTAAATCTTTTATTAAGTAAAGAATTGGCAACGTAAAATAATATTTTTTCTCTTACTCTATACATGACGGACTATTGGAAGTTTGTACACATGGCGGATTATTGGAAGTGTGCTCTTTGGCAGCCAAAGCCCACTCGAACTGGGAGTCAATGGGTTGAGTTCCCAAAGGTCTGAATGGAGGACGGTTCAACATCGGGATTGATTATACATACAAGACTAAAGGTGGCAGACTGGTGACCCGAGGGCCATACATGCCTGCCGAACCGGGAAACTTACCTTGATGACAAATGGAGCCGCTGCAGGATTGAAAGAGTTAACCTTCGTTGCCTGAAAAGGTCTACCCAGAAAGTTAATGGTGGAATAAGAATTTTTTGAGATACTACGCATGCGCCCTGGTCATGCATTACGTTGCCATGACAGGATTGATGCTTTTGAGTTGATTGGGTGAAGCAGGCTGAACCTTATCTGACGCAGACGCAGGTTTTAGACCTAGCGCCTGCACACTATTATTTTGACCCACGCTAACGTGGTGGGTAATGTATTTGTATGTTTCCCGGCACAGTGGTGAGTGACCGCCCTCTTATTAAGTATTTAAGCATTAATTAAATATTGTTTTTAACTTGCACTGTACACTTTATGGATCGGAATCGATCCTCTGACATAATCAGCACCTTATTAATTATATGCACATACCGATATACTTTTATATGTTGAATATGCACTTATTGTTTCAATATTTTATTGTTTGTACTTAATTATGTATTACACTTTGTATTGTAATTGGACACTATTTAAGCACCTTGTATGCACTCACTGACTATGTTTGAAAAAGACGGCAAAAGTCGCACCTGTTTTATCTTTTGAGGATGCAATAAACATAAACACTTTCACGTTTTTTAAACTATTTTTGTGTGCTGCAGTCTTTTCCATGTGGATCTAACCGGACTCCTTGACCAGGAATCCTATGACGGTGTGCACCTAACCTACAATGGGACATTTCAGCGGTTGTGCTGCTCTTTGGACTACATTATCTATCTTTCCAGAGAGCCTTCTCATTCACCAGGTGCGATTGTCCAAAAGATAATAGTGACATAAAGACATTCACCTTTTTGTATTAACTATTTATGGTTTAGAAAAATGTGTAAGCCTATTCATATTCTAGAGTGCCACCTCGAGGACATAAATGGGGTAAATTGTATATTTATATATTATCATGGGTCCATTAGCATATCACACCTCCAGAAGTCTATTATTTGATGTCTTATCTAAAGAGATGAATATTAGAGATGAGCGAACTTTTGAAAAATTTGATTCGGCCGATTCGCCGAATTTTTCGAAAAGATTTGGTTTGATCCGAAAATGGCTATTTTCGGATTACACAGAGGCTCAATAGGGGTGTAGAACACTTTGCTTTGTTCTGGCACAGCGTGGAGGTGTTGGCAGCATGAGGAAACCATATAGTGGCTTAATAACACAGCTTGGATGTGGCTGAAGCATGAGGAGACCATATAGTGGCTGAATGACACAGCGTGGAGGTGTTGGCAGCATGAGGAGACCATATAGTGGCTGAATGACACAGCGTGGAGGTGTTGGCAGCATGAGGAGACCATATAGTGGCTGAATGGCACAGCTTGGATGAGGCTGAAGCATGAGGAGACCATATAGTGGCTGAATGACACAGCTTTGATGTGGCTGAAGCATGAGGAGACCATATAGTGGCTGTATGACACAGCGTGGAGGTGTTGGCAGCATGAGGAGACCATATAGTAACATAGTAACATAGTTCATAAGGTTGAAAAAAGACCAGAGTCCATCAAGTTCAACCTTTAACCTTAATGAGTCCCTACTGAGTTGATCCAGAGGAAGGCAAAAAATAACTCATAATAGAGGTAAAAAATTCCTTCCGGACTCCAAATATAGCAGTCAGAATAAATCCCTGGATCAACATTCTGTCCCTATAAATCTAATATAGATAACCAGCAATGTTCTTACTCTCCAAAAATGCATCCAGACCCCTTTTGAACTCTTTTACAGAGTTCATCATGACCACCTCCTCCGGGAGAGAATGCCACAGTCTCACTGCTCTTACAGTTAAGAAGCCCCATCTGTGCTGGTGTAGGAACCTTCTTTCCTCAAGACGTAGAGGATGCCCCCTTGTTATAGATACAGTCCTAAGTATAAATCGATCATGGGAGAGATCTCTACACTGTCCCCTGATATATTTATACATAGTTATTAGGTCTCCCCCAAGCCTTCTTTTTTCTAAATTAAATAACCCTAATTCTGATAATCTTTCTGGGTACTGTAGACTCCCATTCCCCGTATTACTCTGGTTGCCCGTCTTTGAACCCTCTCCAGCTCCACTATACCTTTCTTGTACATTGGTGCCCAGTACTGTACACAGTATTCTATGTGTGGTCTGACCGGTGATTTTTACAGGGGTAGAATTATTTCCTTGTTGTGGGCATCTATGCCCCTATTGATGCACCCCATGATTATATTTGCCTTGGCAGCAGCTGCCCGACACTGGTCACTACAGCTAAATTTACTGTTAACTAAGACTCCCCAGTCCTTTTCCACGTCAGTCGTCCCAAGTGTGCTTCCATTTAATACATCATCCCAGCCTGAATTTTTCCTCCCCATGTGCATTACCTTATATTTATCAGTGTTGAACCTCATCTGCCACTTCCCAGCCCAAACCTCCAACCTATCCAGATCCATTTTTAACAGTGCACTGTCCTCTATAGTGTTATCTACTATACACAGTGCACTGTCCTCTATAGTGCTTTCCGCTTTACAGAGTTTAGTATCATCTGCAAAGATTGCTACTTTACTATTCAACCCCTCTACAAGGTCATTAATGAATATATTAAAGGACATCTGTAGTGCAAGACTTTTACATATTCCTGTGCCCGGGCTGCAAAAATAAACAAAATAAACTTTAACTCACCTTCCTAAATTCCCCTGTTCGTCCGGTACCGGCCTCACGGTCCAGCGGTGTGAACCTCATTCAGCTTCCTGGGGACGCTGATGTCCTGCCTCGGCCGCTGATAGGCTTAGCGCACTGTCATGTAAGGAGCTCTGGACTGCTCCTTACATGACAGTGCGCTCAGCCTATCACCGGCCGAGGAGTGACATCACTGCAGCCGGTGATACGCCGACGGCTCTGTGACGTCTCTGTCCCAAGGAAGCTGAATGAGGTTCGCACCGCTGGGCCATGAGGCCGGTACCAGACCGACGGGGGAACACAGGAAGTTGAGTTAAAGTTCATTTTTGCATCCTGGGAACAGGAATACTTAAAAGTCTTGCACTACAGATGTCCTTTAAATAAGACAGGTCCCAAGACTGACCCCTGAAGTACCCTACTAGTAACCATCACCCAATCAGAATAATTACCATTAATAACCACCCTCTGTTTCCTATCACAGAGCCAGTTACTTACCCACTTACACACATTTCCCCCCAGCACAATCCTTTCGCATTTTATGCACCAATCTTTTATGTGGCACTGTATCAAATGCTTTGGAAAAATCCAAATATATCACATCCAGTGATTGCCCCTGGTCCAGTTTGGAGCTCACCTCCTCATAAAAGCAGATCAGGTTAGTTTGACAGGACCGATCCCTCATAAAGCCATGCTGATATGGAGTCATACATTTATTTTTATTAAGATATTCCAAAATAGTTTTACTCTCTTGGGCAATGAGTCTTTCTGTCTCGATTTTTACAGCTTTCATCTGTTTTTTTACATATTTTACATTTTTCTCTTTTACACTTTTTAATGCTTCTTCACCGTTGTCCTGTTTTAGTAGTTTAAATGCTTTATTTTTGTCATTTATTGCCGCCTTAAAGTTTTTATTTATAAATATTGTTTTTCGTTTATTTCTGACCCTTTTATTCCCATAAGGTATATACCTCTTACAGTGAGAATTAAAGATATTTTTAAGTCTCCCATTTAGTGTCAGTATTCTTGTTTCTGAGGACATTATCCTAATTTATATTGTTAAGGGCTTCTCTGAGTTGATCGAACTTTGCCTTCCTAAAGTTCATCGTTTTTATGGCCCCTCGAGAGATTCCCTTATTGAAGAACAAGTTATAATGTATTATATTATGATCACTATTTCCTAGGTGTCCTTCTACTTGCACATTAGTTACTCTGTTGGTTAATATTAAGTCTAGTAGGGCGCCCGCTCTGGTCGGGCCCTGCACCATTTGGGACAGATAATTGTCTTTAGTTATAGTCAGAAACCCTTTTTCCTTTATGAGATTCACAGGTCTCAGTCTCTCAGTTTATATCAGGATAAAGTCTCCCATTATAATCACCTCATTCTGATTTGCTGCCTTGTTTATTTGCCTCAGTAATTGATCTTCTGCCTCTCCCATTATGTTTGGTGGCTTATAGCTAATAACCCCTATCATAATTTTTTTTAATTTCCATATATTTCTACCCATAATGACTCCACATTATCGGTTCCCTCCCTTATTTCCTCCCGCAGTGCTGCCTTCAGACTGGACTTTACATAAGGACATACTCCTCCCCCTTTCCCTTTTGTCCGATCCTTCCTGAATAGACTATAACCCTGTATGCTGACTGTCCAGTCACAGCTATTGTCCAACCAAGTCTATGTTATACCCACTATGTCATAATCCTCCTCAGACATCAACAACTCCAGTTCATGAGTTTTATTGGACAGAATTCTGGCATTAGTCAACATGCAATTCAATGGTGTATGTTTTTTCTTCCTTGAAGCCTATCCCTATTAACTATTCTAACCCCTCCCTCCGCTCCACCCTCAGGTACATTAATATGTCCCGCCTCTCTATCTACACTATCTTCCCCCTCTATGTTGTAGATTCCCTCCCCCCAGTCCCTAGTTTAAACACTCCTCCACCCTTGTAGCCATCTTCTCCCCAAGCACAGCTGCACCCTCCCCATTGAGGTGCAGCCTGTCTGTACAGTAGAGCCAGTAACCAACAGCGAAGTCGGCCCAGTTCTCCATGAACCCAAACCCCTCCTTCCTACACCAGCTTCTGAGCCACTTGTTTACCTCCCTGATCTCCCGCTGCCTCTCTTGTGTGGCTCGTGGTACAGGTAATATTTCAGAAAATATTACCTTGGAGGTCTTTGCCTTAAGCTTGCGGCCTAAGTCCCTGAAAACATTTTTTAGGACACTCCACCTACCTCTTACTTTGTCATTGGTGCCAATATATACCATGACTGCTGGGTCCTCACCAGCCCCACCCAGCAACCTGTCAACCTGATCCGCGATGTGCCGAACTTGAGCGCCAAGAAGACAACAGACTGTTCAGCAATCCCGGTCTTTGTGACAGATCGCTCTGTCTGTCCCCTTTATAATAGAGTCCCCCACTACCAGTACCTGTCTGGCCTGCCCTGTACTCCTTCCTCCCTCCTTACTGGAGCAGACACCCCCCTGGCGGTCAGAGGCAGGATCTTGCTGCAGTACTGCTAGCTCTGAAATGGCATCCCCCTCATCTGCCAACCGGGCAAGCTTGTTGGGGTGTGCCAGATCAGGACTAGCCTCCCTGACACTTTTCCCTCTACCCTGTTTTCTAACTGGCCTACACCTCCAACCCGATATCCTCCCCCACCTCTACCCCAGAGAGTACTTGCTCAGTGAGCAGGAGACTCCTCTCCACGTTGTTAATGCATCTAAGTGTTGCCAGTTGCTCCTCTAGATCCAGGATCAGGGCTTCCAAATGAACAACTCACACACATCCTGCACAACAATATGCACCCTCAAACTGCTGTTCAAGGATTGCATACATTGAATAGGATGTACACCGGACTGCATGTTCCAACATGGAGGCCATACTAGTTATGGGGATTTCACAGATTAACAGCCAAAAACAGACAATAAATATTACAAATAAATTCTCTGAAGACCTTGTGAGTTAAAGTCTCTACAGTGTAAGCAAAGTGACACTCACAGCGATCTCAAACTCCTGCTTTCAAACTCTCAGGTTGTCTAACTCTCATTCAAGTTCCTCTCTTTCCAAAGCCCACTCAGACAGAGCACACTCAGACTGAGTCACAAACTAAGATTTAAGCACCTGTGTGCGACCAATCTACCCCTCCCCTAGAGGTAAAGTGGAGAAAATAAAAGGTGAAAAAGGTTGTTTAAAATTCTAGTAGTGATCCCCTATGTGCAACTTTAAGTACACAAATCACTCCAGCTTCACAATTCACTCCGCACAGCAGATATCTCTCAGGTTTTCTAACTCTCTTACAAGTTCCTCTCTTTCCAAAGCCCACTCAGAGAGAGCACCAGTGGCTGAATGACACAGCTTGGATGTGTTGGCAGCATGAGGAGACCATATATTGGCTGAATTACACAGAGTGGAGGTGTTGGCAGCATGAGGAGACCAAATAGTGGCTGAATGACACAGCGTGGATGTGGCTGAAGCATGAGGAGATCATATAGGGGGACATTTATCAATGTTTGCTTATGTATTCCTTTTTTTGGTCATTTTTTCTTACTACTTTTTTTTGCTTTAGTACCTGAAATTTATCTACAGTTCTCAGCCTGTTGATAAATGTTGCGTTCCAAGTCTTTTTTTTTTTTTTTGCTTTGGTAGTGGCCTTTTCTGCTCCATGTCTGAGCTGGAGTAAAAGTAGTAGCTTTTTTAATGCGATGAGACTTTTTTGCGACTTTCGCGCTTGATAAATCTCTGACCACTGCAAGTCAAAAATCACTTTTTGCTTTGGTAAGCAAGATTTGGATTTTTTGCTTTGGACACTGAACAAGCAAAAAGTTGCAGAAAAAAATGCCTATGCGCACGTGCGACATTTTTGCGACAATTTTAAGCAAAAAAAACCTACTAAATGCTTTGATAAATGTCCCCCATAGTCTCTGAATGGCACAGCCTGGAGTTGGCAGCAGCATGAGGAGACACTAGGGCTTCATAATCCCTAAGATTAAAAGACAAATTTTGAAATTTAAATTGCAGATTAGGGTAGCTAGTGCTACCATAAAAAACATTTTAGGCCCAGACCCAGGCCCAGCAGCATTAGTAAACCAATATTTGCTGAATGACACAGCCTAGATTAGGCTGAAGCATCAGGAGACCAGATAGTGTCTGAATGGCACAGCCTGGAGTTGGCGGCAGCATGAGGAGACACTAGGCCTTCACAATCCTTAAGATTAAAAAGCAAATTTTGAAATGTAACCCTTTAAGGACCAAGCATGTTTCTGTTTTTACATTTTCGTTTTTTCCTCCTTACCTTTTAAAAATCATAACCCTTTCAATTTTGCACCTAAAAATCCATATGAGGGCTTATTTTTTGCACCACCAATTCTACTTTGTAATGACATCAGTCATTTTACACAAAAATTTACGGCAAAACGGAAAAAAAAAATCATTGTGCGACAAAATTTAAGAAAAAACACCATTTTGTAAATTTTGGGGGCTTCCGTTTCTACGTAGTACACGATTAAAATGATACCCTACTTATATAGGTTTGATTTTGTCGTACTTCTGGAAAAAATCATAACTACGTGCAGGAAAATTAATACATTTAAAATTGTCATCTTCTGACCCCTATAACTTTTTTATTTTTCCACGTATGGGGCGGTATGAGGGCTCATTTTTTGCGCCGTGAACTGAAGTTTTTACCATTTTTGCATTGATAGGCTTATTTTGCGCGTACACCATTGACCGTGCGGTTTAATTAACGATATATTTTTATAATTCGGACATTTCCGCACGCGGTGATACCATATATGTTTATTTTTATTTTTATTTACACTGTGTTTTTTTTTATGGGAAAAGGGGGGTGATTCAAACTTTTAATAGGGGAGGGGTTAAATGATCTTAATTCACTTTATTTTTCCACTTTTTTTTCGCAGTGTTATAGCTCCCATAGGGACCTATAACACTGCACACACTGATCTTTCACATATTCTCATAGGAAACCAGTGATCGATGATTCTGTCTCTTGACTGCTAATGCCTGGATCTCAGGCACTGAGCAGTCATTCGGCGATCGGACAGCGAGGAGGCAGGTAGGGACCCTCCAGCTGTCCTGTAAGTTGTTCAGGATGCCGAGATTTCGCTGCGGCTATCCCGAACAGCCCACTGAGCTAACTGGCAGTTTTTACTTTCACTTTTAGCCGCGTGGCTCAGCTTTGAGCACGCGGCTAAAGGGTTAATAGCGCACGGCACCGTGATCAGTGCCGCGCGCTATTAGCGGCCGGGTCCCGGCTTCACTATGACGCCGGGCCCGCCGTGATATGATGCGGGGTCACCGTGGGACCCCGCGTTATATCACGGGAGCGAGACCAAGGATGTACTCATACGTCCTTGGTCCTTAAGGGGTTAAATTGAAGATTTAGGGTAGCTAGTGCTACCATAAAACATTTTTAGGCCCAGACTCAGGCCCAGCAGCATCAGTAAACCATAAATTGGCTGAATGACACAGCCTGGATTTGGCTGAAGCATCAGGAGACCATATAGTGTCTGAATGGCACAGCCTGGAGTTGGCAGCAGCATGAGGAGACCATTGAAATTTAATATTTTTAAATAGAAATTTAAGATTTTGAAATTGAAATTGAGGCTTTTGAAATTTAAATTTTAACTCCCAAGTTTGAGTATCCCAGTCCCCGATGTGTGGGTACAAAAAAAACAAATCTAACAAGGAATCACATGTCACATGGCAGCACAATGAAAGAGCTTAGAGGTGGCATCAGTATGAGGAGACCATGTAGTTGCTGAATGATACAGCCTGGAGCTGGCAGCAGCATGAGTAGACACTAGGGCTTCACAATTCCTAAGATTAAAAGATGAATTTTGAAATTTTCATTGAAGATGTATGGTACCTAGTGCTACCATAAACATATATAGGTAATGTCCTAGGCCCAGCAGCATCAATAAACCCTGTAGTTGCTGATTGACAAAGACTGGAGCTGGCTGAAGCATCAGTAAACCATATATTAGATTAATGGCACAGCCTGGAGGTGGCTGAAGCATCAATAAAACATATATTGGATGAATGGCACAGCCTGGAGGTGGTGGAAGCATAAGGATACCATATAGTGTCTGAATGGCACAGCCTGGAGTTGGCAGAAGCATGAGGAGGCCATTGAAATTTAAGATTTTGAAATTTAAGATATTGAAATTGAGGATTTTGTAATTGAAATTTAAACTCCCAAGTTTTAGCGTCCCAGGCCCCGGCGTGTGGGAACAAAGGACCACATCTAACAATGAGTCACCATACAGTGGCTGAATGGCACAGCCTGGAGTTGACCAAAGCATGAGGAGACCATATAGTGGCTGATTGAGACAGCCTGGATGTGGCATCAGGAGTCCTGAAAGTGACCCTAATGCAAGGATTTTCTGAAACTGGGGACCAGCACCTTAATTATGTTTTGCAGTATCCATGGCAGTACAATGAGACAGCCTGGAGGTTGTAGCATCAGCATGAGGAGACCATAGAGCAGCACAATTAGAGAGCCTGGAGGTGGCAGCATCAGCATGAGGAGTCCATAGAGCAGCACCATTGGAGAGCCTGGAGGTGGCAGCATCAGCATGAGGAGACCATATGGTGGCTCAATGACAGTGCCTGGAGGTGGTAGCATCAGCATGAGTAGACCATATGGTGGCACAATGACAGAGCATGGAGGTGGTAGGACTCAGCATGAGGAGACCATAGAGCAGCACAATTAGAGAGCCTGGAGGTGGCAGCATCAGCATGAGGAGACCATATGTTGGCACAATGACAGAGCCTGGAGGTGGTAGCATCAGTATGAGGAGACAATAGAGCAGAAGAATGAGAGAGCCTGGAGGTGGCTGCATCAGCATGTGGAGACCATATGGCGGCACAATGACAGAACCTGGAGGTGGAAGAATTAGCATGAGGAGACCATAGAGCAGCACAATGACAGAGCCTGGAGGTGGTAGCATTAGCATGAGGAGACCTTGGGGCAGCACAATGACAGAGCCTGGAGGTGGCAGCAGCATGAGGGCCATGCCAACTGAGGGTTAAATCTGAGGAACCCACCGACTGTTGACTGGGGATGTCGGATGTCACTTGGGATGAAGTGGATGACCGAGTGAACCGATCAATCACGGCTGCTGGGTTGCTGATCTCAGAACTCTCTCCGGATGCCACACACCCTTACTCTGCTGCGACCTCTGCCTGCGCCTGATGAATTTAGGCCTCTGCCACTCCACTGTCCTGGCACTACTCTGTGTGACATACTTATTACGCATATGAGGGGAGTACAATACACTTCACTAGGCTTAAAACTTTATTTGTCTAGAACAGCAGCAGGTGTGTACTATTGGCTGACCTTTCATAGTAGAAAAAATACTAAACTTAACGAATTTCCTGTTTTCGGATGTTCGTTACAATCCGAATGCACGAAAAAAAAAAATTGAATATTTCCGAAAAAGAATACGAATATACAGTTAACGAATGCATTCGTTAAGTAGCGCATAACGAATAATGCATGTTAACGAATAACGATTGCATTCGTTATCAGTAAACTGAATGTAAGGAATGAATTAGATTTTTTTTCATTGGGTTTACCTGAGGAAAACTTGCCTTCCTACACAGAGAAAACTGCAAAAAAAGGTGAAAAGAATCCTAAGGTAACACCTGCTATTTATAACAAAAGAGGATCAGCAAGTGAAACTAATGTGCATTTCGTTTAGTAACGAATGCTAAATTTAACAAATTTTACAGATATAACGAAAGATACGAATTAACAAATGCATTCGATGTTATTAACGAATGCATCCAAAAATGAAAAAAAAAAAATTTGTGGATGCATCCCAAAACCGAATATGACGAATGCACAGCATTCCGAATATTCACAGAACCGAAAATTTTTAAAAAAACGAAAACGATCAAAACGAAAAAAACTACATTTTTGGTTCTGCACATGTCTATTTCATAGTATCTAGGCCCCTGACAGATGAACAGGTACAAAATAGTACACTACTTAGATGTAGGTATGTGGTATGCACTTATGAGGGCAGAAAAATGTACTACAGTACACTTAAAAAATTATCTGAGTACGACACCAGCCAGTGAGTATTTTTGCCTGGACTTTCACAGTATCTAAGCCCTTAGACAGATTAACAGGTTTAAAATAGTACTCTACTTAGAGGTAGGTATGTGGTATGCACTTATGAGGGCAGAAAAATGCACTACAGTACGCTTAATAAACATATTGGAATAAAACACTAGCCGTTGATTACTTTTGGCTGTCCTTTCACAATATGTAGGCCCTTGACAGATTAACAGGTACAAAATAGTACACTACTTAGATGTAGGTATGTGGTATGCACTTAGGAGGGCAGAAAAATGCGCTATAGTACACTTAAAAAAAAAGTTTTTTTGCACAACACCAGACAGCACCAACAGTGCTGCAGCACAAAAAAGCTGTGTACTAAACACAAAATTTCACTCTGTCAAAGACTATTAGGAATGGACTGCTGGGTATTATACCGTCTACAGACTAGTATAACCAGTAGATGATTTGTTGTGGAACAAAGACACAGAATTGTGCTGAAAAATTCTTCCTGCCTCCTCTGCTAAGGGTTATGAAGTTGAGGCAGCTTGTTGAAATGTATGAGGCAACACACAGCTATCTGCCCCTCCCTGTAATAAAATACTGAAGAAAGTAACTGGCAGGTTAATGGCTGCAGTAAAAATCCTGATGTGACTAGGAGGTGAAACGCTGCTGGAAAAAGTTTCTCTGTGTAACACACACATAGGCTGCTTGTCCTATCTCTATGCAGTGTAATGAATGATATGAAGAACCACAAAATGGCTGCCGAATATATAGGGCTGTGACATCACAGGGGTTACAGGCTGCTGATAGGCTGCATCCTGCATGTCATTCAGGGTCATCCCGCCAACTTCCCTTCCCGCCTTGCCTTCCCGCCTTCCCTGCGTTCCTTGCACCATATACTGACATGTGGATCCGCCATTTTAAATGCCCTGGAGCCTGGACCGCAGTAAATGGAGTTTAAAAGGGTACTCCCGTGGAAAACTATTTTTTTTTTTAAATCAACTGGTGTCAGAAAATTAAAATGTTTGCTATGGGGATTTTCTCCTCCTCTGGACAGTTCCTAAAATGGACTGCAGAGGTCAGCAGAGAGCCCTGTGGTGGTTACATCAGAGAAATCCAAAAGGAAAAGCCTTTTTCTCTGTAGTATACAGCCCCTAATAAGTACTGGAAGGATTAAGATTTTTTTTTTTCATAGAAGTAATTTACAAATCTGTTTAACTTTCTGGCACCAGTTGATTTAATAAAAAAGTGTTCCACAGGAGTACCCCTTTAATGAAGCGATCTGCGCGATATTCGCATTCGTTGCAAATTGAATATTTCATGAAATTCGTAAGGAATTCGGGTTCATCAGCCTCGATTCGCTCATCTCTAATGAATATTAAAGATAAGAAAAAGGTTAAAGCACTTGGTTAACACACATACAAAGGGACAAAGACAACACAACAGAAGGTTAGAGGGAGAACATGACATGTTTCAAGAGCTACTAGCAAGGAGGAGCCATAAAGAGTCAGGGAGAAATATTTCCCAATTTCACATGGCTAACAAAGACAATACGTTTATCCCCTGGACTTCTGGCACCCATCTTTCCTATTTAGCAAACAGAATACACCCTCAGGTGAAAGGTGCCAAGTGCATCCTAAATTTTTGGTTTCGGCCCAAAGTTGTCCAATCTTTACCATAATCACAATAATCACACAACCCCCAACCCCCCCCCCCCCAAAAAAAAATACCCCAAAATATACCAGACCAAAATATAATATGCAAAGCAGCTCATCACACCCCCTTCACACGTAGCATTCCCTAAATATCAGCTCCAATTATGGAGTTTCAGAAACTGGGGAGATTTCTGGCTTGGCATTAAACGGGTACTCCGGTGAAATTTATTTATTTTTTTTAAGTCAAAAGGTGCCAATATGTTAAACAGATTTGTAAAATACTTCTTTTTTAAAAATCTTAATCCTTTTAGTACTTATGAGCTGTTGTATACTACAGAGGAAGTTGTGTAGTTCTTTCCAGTCTGACCACAGTGCTCTCTGCTGCCACCTTTGTCCATGTCAGGAACTTTCCAGAGCAGAAGCACATTTGCATAGCAAACCTATCCTGCTCTGGACAGTTCCTGACACAGAGAGGTTTCAGCAGAGAGCACTGTGGTCAGACAGAATCTGTATGGAGCATACAGCAGCTGATAAGTACTGTAAGGATTAAGATTTTTATATAGAAGAAATTTACAAATCTATTTAACTTAGTTAAAGGGGTACTCCCGTGTAAAACTTTTTTTTTTTTTTTTTAAATCAACTGGTGCCAGAAAGTTAAACAGATTTGTAAATTATTTCTATGAAAAAATCTTAATCCTTCCAGTACTTATTAGCTGCTGAATACTACAGAGCAAATGGTTTTCTTTTTGGAACACAGAGCTCTCTGCTGACATCTCTGTCCATTTTAAGAGTAGGAGAAAATCCCCATAGCAAACATATGCTGCTCTGGACAGTACCTAAAATGGACAGAGATGTCAGCAGAGAGCTCTGTGATTTAAAAAGAAAACCATTTCCTCTGTAGTATTCAGACCCTAAAAAGTACTGGAAGGATTAAGATTTTTTAATAGAAGTAATTTACAAATCTGCTTAACTTTCTGGCACCAGTTGATTTAGAAAAAAAAAGTTTTCCACGGGAGTACCCCTTGAAATCCAGATCAGTTTCTGAGACTGGAGCTAAAGCTGATGTTTAGGGAATGCTACCTATGAAAGTGGTGTGATGAGCTGCTTTGCATATTCCTTTTCCCATAAAGTGCTCATTTTATTTTCTTTGTTTATTATTCTACGTACTTATATTTTCTTTACTGTCAAAAATCTGTTTTAAAGAAAAATTCTTTAATAAAAAAACAAGTTGAACAAAAAATTGTGCTAATGGCCTTTGAATCTCCGCACACCAGAAATAGTGTATCTCCACTAGGACCGTATGTACCTCTTATATATTTATTACAAAAACAATAAAAAATAAATTATAAAAAGAGAACAAAAAGTTTTATCTGAACAAAAATAGCACTGATAAAAAACCATAGAGCACAGCACAGGTTCCTAGACAGAAACATTAAATGTTATGGGGTCAGAAAAGGGCGATTTCAAGCGTAAGATATTTTAAATTCTTTTTAATGTAGACCAAAAATATAAACTTATACAAATTTGTTGAACATTGTAATAGTTTAGAAGGTTGTTTATAGAATAAATACTGTGTAACATGTCAGTTTTACTGTAAAGTGCTTTGTATGACGCTGTAAAAAAAACCCTCATAAACAGCACGATTGTTTCTCAATAGGACAATCTCCCAAACACCTCCAGGCGCTAAAAGGGCCACTTGACCAAGTAGAACGATGGAATGTTGTGTCTTGTGACATGGCCTCAACAATCACACATATCAAACCCAATTAAGGCTGCATTCACACCTCGTTGTCAGCCTACGGTTGCCGGATCCGGCTAATGGAAGGGAAAATCGGGTGCTCCCGTACCCAAGCGCTGAAATCCATTTACTTTAATGAGCTGACCGGAGTCAAAAGGTGACTCCGGTTGGCTCCTTTTTGACCCATAAACAGTTTTGTGACCAGACCTTAAACCGTAGTATACTACGGTTTTAGGTCCGGTTACAAACCGGATACAGGTCAAAAATGAGCCGACCGGAGTCATCATTTGACTCCGGTCGGCTCATTAAAGTAAATGGATTTCAGCACCGATCTGGCTGGGGTACGGGAGTCAAACAGTGACTCCGGTCGGCTCATTTTTGACCCGTATCCGGTTTTGTGACCGGACCTAAAACCGTAGTATACTATTGTTTTATCTCTGGTCACAAACGGGATACGGGTAAAAAATTAGCTGACCAGAGTCACCGTTTGACTCCAGTCGGCTCATTGAAGTAAATGGATTTCAGTGCCGCTCCTGGGGTACGGGATCACCTGGTTTTCCCCTCCCCCAGCCGGATCAGGCAACCGTAGGCTGAAAATGAGGTGTGAATGCAGCCTAAGATGGTATGTGATGATTTGGACCACAGCCATCATGCCCCCTCCCATAGACTTGCAGTGTGGAGGTGGGGCGTGACATCATGAGGGGGCGAGGCTCAAACATCACGAGCTCCAGGTGCCGGCTCCAGCATTCGGAACAGTTTGTACCCCTTTAAGCCCCCTTTCTACCCAACGTATGCATGTCCCTGGTGGACATCGCTCCTCACTACATTTTTCTTGCTGGTGGCTCTGAAGACTGTATAAGTGATTACAGTGCAGTTACATCCAATAACTCACAGGTGACATTTTCTCTGTGTAAATCTCGCCTACTGTTTTGTCCCTCACCTCTGGTAAGACAACTATTTCTCATATTATTATTATGTACCGGTTATATTGGATATCTCTCCTTCTGAACATGGGACACAGTCATAGCAGCAGGTATGGATTGTTGATCTCACCTTTTTCCAACTTCCCGGTAAACATGGATCTGAGCAGCGGGATACTGGGATCTGAATGAAAAGGCAAAGAAGATTTACAAGAAAGACAAAGACTAAGAGAAGAATATTTTATTCCCTGCACAGAATGTAAGTTCTAATGTTCAGTTTACCTCATCTTACACAAAGTTCTGGGTGAGTCCGGGTTCGATGAACTGGGTTCGCTCATCGATACTTTATATGAATGTTATTCTATAAATTATTCTTATACATTAATATTAATAGGGAGGAAGGAACACAGAGAAAATGGAGCAGTGTGCAGAAGAGTTTGGTTCATCGGGGAGCAGTGAATGGTGCCAGAAACAAACCGGGGGGGGGGGGGGGGGGTACTATGCACAGTAACTACATTCCACACCATTTTTTTAGGACTCTGGATAACTCTTTAAGTACCTTGAAAATGTTCATGTTTTCACTTTCACTTTTATTTTTTTAACACACCCATATGAGGGCTTGTTTTTTGTGGGACCAAGTGAACTTTTTTATGCAGTTCACCATGCATTCAAACTCGATTCTTGATACTTTTTGTTGGCGCGACAACAACAATCTGGTTTTGTGCCGTTTTCTGACCCTTATAATGTTTTAGATTTTTCTGTAAATTGGGCTGTATGAGAGTTCGGTACCAGTGTGGTATTGCTCTGACTTTTTCATTGCTTCATACATCTTTTATTTATGGTGTATGATTTTTTTTACATTTTCGACATTTACTGTACAAGATAAATAATGTTATGTTGATGAATTGATTGGACAATTTACGCACGGCGATACTAAATATGTTTATTTTTATTTTTTTATGTTTGTATGTGGAAAATGGGGGGATTTTAACTTTAAAGGGGTTAATGTGTGCTTTTTAAACCTTTCTTAAACTTTTTAAAACACTTTATTGGTCTTCTTTGGGGACTTATAGGGGGAATTCTTAGATACAATTCTATTGAAAAGCATTGATCTGTGTAATCTGCACAAAATGCAGAGCTGTGGCCAGGAAGGAAGGAGAGGTAAGTCCTCCGGCTACCTCTACAGTGGATACACCTTCCCCTCCCATCCATCTGATCCACCCCATTAGACCACCAGGGACTGTTTAACCCCTTAAGGACTCAGGGTTTTTCCGTTTTTGCACTTTCGTTTTTTCCTCCTTACCTTTTAAAAATCATAACCCTTTCAATTTTCCACCTTAAAATCCATATTATGGCTTATTTTTTGCGTCACCAATTCTACTTTGCAGTGACATTAGTCATTTTACCCAAAAATGCACGGCGAAACGGAAAAAAAATCATTGTGCGACAAAATCGAAAAAAAACGCCATTTTGTAACTTTTGGGGGCTTCCGTTTCTACGCAGTGCATAGTTCGGTAAAAATTACACCTTATCATTATTCTGTAGGTCCATATGGTTAAAATGATACCCTACTTATATAGGTTTGATTTTGTCGCACTTCTGGAAAAAATCATAACTACGTGCAGGAAAATTTATACGTTAAAAAATGTCATATTCTGACCCCTATAACTTTTTTATTTTTCCATGTACAGGGCGGTATGGGACTCATTTTTTTCGCCGTGATCTGAAGTTTTTATCGGTATTATTTTTGTTTTCATCGGACTTTTTGATCACTTTTTATTCATTTTTTTTAATGGTATAAAAAGTGACCAAAATACGCTTTTTTGGACTTTGGAATTTTTTTGCACGTACGCCATTGACCATGCGGTTTAATTAATGATATATTTTTATAGTTCGGACATTTACGCACGCGGCGATACCACATATGTTTATTTATTTATTTTTTTAAACAGTTTTATTTTTTTTATGGGAAAAGGGGGCTGATTCAAACTTTTATTAGGGAAGGGGTTAAATGATCTTTATTAACACTTTTTTTTAACTTTTTTTTTTTGCAGTGTTATAGGTCCCATAGGGACCTATAACACTGCACACACTGATCTCCTATGCTGATCACTAGCGTGTATTAACACGCCTGTGATCAGCATTATGGGCGCTGGACTGCTCCTGCCTGGATTTCAGGCACGGAGCAGTCATTCGTCGATCGGACACCGAGGAGGCAGGTAAGGGCCCTCCCGGTGTCCGGTCAGCTGTTCGGGACGCCGCGATTTCACCGCGGCGGTCCCGAACAGCCCGAATGAGCAGCCGGGTCACTTTCAGTTTCACTTTAGAAGCGGCGGTCAGCTTTGACCGCCGCTTCTAAAGGGTTAATACCGCGATCGGCGATGTGTGGTATTAGCCGCGGGTCCCGGCCATTGATGAGCGCAGGGACCGACGCGATATGATGCAGGATCGCGGCGCGATCCCGCTTCATATCGCGGGAGCCGGCGCAGGACGTAAATATACGTCCTGCGTCGTTAAGGGGTTAAAGGTCCCTTTCGATCAGATCATGTTTTCTGGATTTCCATAGTCTTTCAAAGGTGATATAATTATGGTCAGTGAATCAGGCATCACCACATATCACCTATGAAAGACTAAGGAAATCCTGAAAACATGATTTGTTGAGGGTCTTGAGTACCATGCTTGAGAAACACTGCATTAGACACTACTCTCAGTTTTGATAGCGGTGATCTAAAGGAATAATATCCGACCGTGGTGATCGCCACATGCCAGCTACCGAAATCAGCCGGGTATGGAGCACCCTCGAGTCAGGAGCCATACACCCTTAGTGCCACCATGACGGTCTAGATCAGTAATGGGTCAATAAGGGGTTAATGCCACAAGAAGTGTTCCTAGACAAAAGCAGATGGTGTACAAGATTGTAGCAAGAAATCTCCTGCACAGGGATCATATGACACAATCTGGTACACCTTCTGCTCTTGCCCAGGAAACCCTGTGGCAGTAAGAAGAGACTACACAATGCAATGAAAGGGAAGGATAGTATTTGTTTTGTTTACTATGTATTTTTTCACCCTAAAATAGAAATATAAGTCTTATGATGTATTTATAAAGTAACTCCACTCATGCAGATTGATCACATATGTAAACTACACACATGTCCTTTATTATCTGTGAACTCTAGATATTTTTACAAGTACACAGTGAGATTAGAAGCTTTTCACAACAACATGATTTTGTGACTCTCTTCTTACCTCCTGTGTGTTTCTCCATGTTATATTCTGGTTATTCACGTAAAGCTTTTGACCACTGATCACCCATGGTGTAAAATTTCCTACTTCAACCTGACGTTCCTCGAAAAATATGTCCTTGTATATCAATAGATAAAAATGGTTTATTATCTTATATGGATGTACAGCTTCTCCCTGTTCATTAAAGTAATATGAAGGTCTCATTGGATCCGGTGAAGACTTCATCATCTGTATATAGCGCTGTAACTTCTGTGTGTGTTGTATAAGTCCAGTTATTGAATTTTCTTGATATTTGTCTTTTATATATAAGAACATTTCATGTAGAGCTTTTGCCAGGACTTCTACTGCGTAATACAATCTTGGAGTGACGCCTGATGACAGGTAATATCTCAGACTTGGTGTAGTAAATGTTACACTGTCATCTTTATTGTAGGTGATATTGATGGAAATGAAGAAATCATTATTCCCATTTCCTGCCATGAAATCTAAGGCTTCCCAAAGGGGCTTAGTCATGTAACTGTTGTACGTTTTGGGGATTTTCCTGTAGTTTTTCACAAAATTTTCCACTCCGAGAAAAGGTTGTGATGAAAATTCCACTGTTAGACTTCCATTTAGTGATAGGTGCATTTGATCTGAACTGACGAAACTGGAGGCCCAGGATGGTGGAAGGATGAGAGTTTTGTTAATAAATAGAAATCTATACTGAAATAGTATTTGACTTCCATAGCCATAGTAAGTCCCACACATTATAATGACACTGACTTTTGGATCCTGTAAAATCTGTACAGTTTGGTCATCAGAGTCGACAATTTTGTTGTTAAATTTTATGGTGAAGGCGGCACAGATCCCGTGTTCTCTCATGTACTTTGTTAGTATCTGCAGTTCATTCTCTCCGGCATCATCTTCCGATACTATGATCCCAACCCAGGTCCAGCCAAAGTGCTTCAACAGTTTGGTTATAGCCAAATTGTGGGCATGGTGACTTTGGACTGTGCGGAAAACATGTGGATAGAGGCGTCTATCAGATAGAGAGTGGTCGATGGCTCCATAGCTGATCTGCAACACAAAACATGCTGTATAGATGCTTCTAGTCATTTAGTTGAGAAAGCCACAACAAGAAAACAATGTGCAAAGCGATAAGATACAAAAATGACAAACAAATATTAAAAAGTTAAAATTTTATTAATTAACAAATAGAAACAGACTGGCATGGCACGCTGTTACTCTCTCTCTACCCTCCCAACTTAGTGCCTCGGTGGAAACTGCAAAACACAAGGCTTTGGTTTTGATTGGCTCGGCAAACTTTAAAATCTTCACCGATTCAGTTGGAGCGAACTGGTAAAAGTGCAAAATAACATGAAAAGCATGGCATTTTAGCGCCCAGAGGAAGCGGAAGGAGCAGGGGGCGGTGACATGATGTCAGGCTGACCAGCATATCACATGATAACCCAAGTTATCATTTGATTTGCTATTTTAAGTGTAAATCAGCTCAAAGGCCAATAGGAGACACCAGGGAGTAGTTTTACACAGTTAAAAGATAACATGCTCCAGACGAAGCCAGTGAGCGCGAAACTTTGGCTGGTGGTTGCTCGCCTTGTCACACTTGGTAATATTTATTTAACCTATCTAACCTTTTTTTATCTTATGGATGGTATCATTGGTGTTTTGTTTGCCTTTTATTTATATAACACTTGCTACTGTCATTTCATGTTGTGACTTTGGGCTTGGCATATCTTCTTGAGGTTTTTACACACACTCATCTACTAGCTTTATACTCACCTTTGATTTGTGAACTACCATCTTATTTCTCTGTAGCCATTGGGGATTTCTCTGCTTCATCCTTTTATAATTGTTTTTGAATGTATGTTATTTTTTTAGTAAAGTAATTTTGATCCTAGATACCCTTTCTGTTTTCTTTGGTTGTAGTTGTGTGTTAGCAGTGAGACACATATGTGCTCTATAACAGAAGAAAGGAGATTTTCCAGCGCAGGTAAGTATGGAATGGAGCTGTTTGTTGCAGAATCAACTTTGGTATATGGACAAAGAAGACATGAGTGACGCGTTTCGGCCATGCAGTCAGGCCTTAGGCCTGACTGCAGGGCCGAAATGCGTCACCCATGTCTTCTTTGTCCATGTACCGAAGTTGATTCCGCAACAAACAGCTCCGTTCCATACTTATCGGCGCTGGACAATCTCCTTTCTTCTGTTATTAAGCTACAGGCGTAGCCCACCCCAGTCCGAGTGCTGCGGGATAGGGGAGTTAGCTGAGAACTTTCCTACGTTTTCAACATATGTGCTCTGTGGCCCTGATTTACTAAGACAGTGGCCCTGATTTACTAGGAGTGTTGTGTAGTATTTTTTTTGGGGTGGTTTTAATTCCCTACAATTTTTTTCCACGGTATTTACTAAGGTTTCCCTACATTTTGCACTTTCGCTACATTTTGCTTTTTTTACACATCAAATCCACTACATTTTCTGTGGAAACCTTAGCAAATATGTTGTTTTTTTGTGAAAATGTCAGGGGCACGCTCCCTTTTTGACAGCCACACCCACTTTTCCCCGTCGGCCACGCCCCTTTTTCGGGGTTTCACAGTAGAATGGAGAGTTAGTCGGTTCTTTTTTTCAATCCTGGCACAAATTGTGGCGCAGACAGAATTTCTGACACAATGCGCCAAAATCTGGCGCACAACCCGACAAAACATGTCAGGTTTACAATAGTAAATCAGGGCCCTTATGTTCATCCGTGTAGTGCCGATCATCAGTAGTGGAGGTATAGTTAGTAAGAATAATGATATAGCAGCAGTTGTGTAGCAGCATTTCACGGTCCTATGTTTGCACTGGTGCGGAGCGTCGATAATCAAGGTGCTCCACCTAGTGGTTGCCGGTGGAAGTCTATGTTTAGCTTTCAATGCCAACACACTGCAATAATTTATAAAGATGTCCTAGATCTGGTAAATGCAAGCTGGGCGCGTTTCAAAACTACTGTGTTTTCTTCAGCAGCATAGATGTAAGCATAAAGGGGGTAGTAGTC
This sequence comes from Hyla sarda, assembly GCF_029499605.1. Taxonomy (NCBI): domain Eukaryota; kingdom Metazoa; phylum Chordata; class Amphibia; order Anura; family Hylidae; genus Hyla; species Hyla sarda. Next base: position 6,631,631 of record NC_079189.1, on the reverse strand, counting down.
TCGCAATACTCTTATTATAGACAGATTGGATTGGTCAAACTTTTTTGATCAGGTGGATCTAAAAACCTGTACTGGATTAGTGGTAAATGTGCATCTTTCAGGATCCGGATAGGTATGCAGCGAGGACACTGGTGGTGAATCCTCTGTGTCAGTGGTGATGACGTGGGCCGTACCAGGGGAACGGAGTCTAAGGGGTTACTGGTTTTCACCAGAGCCCGCCGCAAAGCGGGATGGACTTGCAGCGGCAGGTAACCCCCAGGTCGTTCCACCCGATAGCGACTCAACCCCAGCTGACAGCTGAGACAGGGGCGGTACAGAAGGACAAGGCAAGAGCAAGGTCATACGTAGCAGAAGGTCAGGGCAGGCAGCAAGGGTCGTAGTCAGGGGCAACAGCAGAAGGTCTGGAACACAGAAAACGCTTTCACTGGGCACTAGGCAACAAGATCCGGCGATGACAGGAAGAGGAAGTGGGTTTTTATAAGGAGGGAGCAGGTGCAGGTACTGATTGGGCCAGACGCCAATCAATGGCGCACTGGCCCTTTAACCCCTTAAGGACCGAGCCCTTTTTCACCTTAAGGACCGGAGCGTTTTTTGCAATTCTGACCACTGTCACTTTAAACATTAATAACTCTGGAATGCTTTTAGTTATCATTCTGATTCCGAGAATGTTTTTTCGTGACATATTCTACTTTAACTTAGTGGTAAAATTTTATGGTAACTTGCATCCTTTCTTGGTGAAAAATCCCCAAATTTGATGAAAAAAATGAAAATTTAACATTTTTCTAACTTTGAAGCTCTCTGCTTGTGAGGAAAATGGATATTCAAAATAATTTTTTTTTGAGTTCACATATACAATATGTCTACTTTATGTTTGCATCATAAAATTTATGAGTTTTTACTTTTGGAAGACACCAGAGGGCTTCAAAGTTCAGCAGCAATTTTGAAATTTTTCACAAAATTTTAAAACTCGCTATTTTTCATGGACCAGTTCAGTTTTGAAGTGGATTTGAAGGGTCTTCATATTAGAAATACCCCATAAATTACCCCATTATAAAAACTACACCCCCCAAAGTATTCAAAATGACATTTAGTAAGTGTATTAACCCTTTAGGTGTTTCACAGGAATAGCAGCAAAGTGAAGGAGAAAATTCAAAATCTTCATTTTTTACACTCGCATGTTCTTGTAGACCCAATTTTTGAATTTTTGCAAGGGGTAAAAAGGAGAAAATTTTTACTTGTATTTTAAACCTAATTTCTCTCGAGTAAGCACATACCTCATATGTCTATGTTAATTGTTCGGCGGGCGCAGTAGAGGGCTCAGAAGGGAAGGAGCGACAAATGGTTTTTGGGGGGCATGTCACCTTTAGGAAGCCCCTATGGTGCCAGGACAGCAAAAAAACACACATGGCATACCATTTTGGAAACTAGACCCCTCAGGGAACGTAACAAGGGGTAAAGTGAACCTTAATACCCCACAGGTGTTTCACGACTTTTGCATATGTAAAAAAAATAAAAACATTTTTACCTAAAATGCTTGGTTTCCCAACATTTTTTTAAAAGGGTAATAGCAGAAAATAACCCCCAAAATTTGAAGCCCAATTTCTCCCGATTCAGAAAACACCCCATATGGGGTTGAAAAGTGCTCTGCTGGCGCACTACAGGTCTCAGAAGAGAAGGAGTCACATTTGGCTTTTTGAAGGAAATTTTGCTCTGGGGGCATGCCGCATTTAGGAAGTCCCTATGGTGCCAGAACAGCAAAAAAAAAACACATGGCATACCATTTTGGAAACAAGACCCCTCGGGGAACGTAACAAGGGGTAATGTGAGCCTTAATACCCTACAGGTGTTTCAAGACTTTTGCATATGTGAAAGAAAAAGTATTTTTTCCTAAAATGCTTGGTTTCCCAACATTTTTACATTTTTAAAAAGGGTAATAGCAGAAAACACCCCCCAAAATTTGAAGCCCAATTTCTCCCGAGTACGGCGATGCCCCATATGTGACCCTAAACTGTTGCCTTGAAATACGACAGGGCTCCAAAGCGAAAGCGCCATGCGCATTTGAGGCCTAAATTAGGGACTTGCATAGGGATGGACATAGGGGAATTCTACGCCAGTGATTCCCAAACAGGGGGCCTCCAGCTGTTTTAAAACTCCCAGCATGCCTAGACAGTCAGTGGCTATCTGGCAATACTGGGAGTAGTTGTTTTGTAACAGCTGGAGGCTCCGTTCTGGAAACAGTGGCGTACCAGACGTTTTTCATTTTTATTGGGGAGGGGAGGGGGTCTGTGTAGGGGTATGTGTATATGTAGTGTTTTTTACTTTTTATTTTATTTTTTGGTAGTGTAGTGTAGTGTTTTTAGGGTACAGTCGCACGGGCGGGGGTTCACAGTAGTTTCTCGCTGGCAGCTTGAGCTGTAGCAGAAAATTTGCCGCAGCTCAAACATGCAGCCGGATACTTACTGTAATCCTCCGCCCATGTGAGTGTATCCTGTACGTTCACATTGGGGGGGGGGGGGGGAACATCCAGCTGTTGCAAAACTACAACTCCCAGCATGTACGATCTATCATTGCATGCTGGGAGTTGTAGTTTTGCAACCGCTGGAGGCTCCGTTTTGGAAACAGTGGCGTACCAGACGTTTTTTCATTTTTATTGGGGAGGGGGGCTGTGTAGGGGAATGTGTATATGTAGTGTTTTTTACTTTTTATTTTATTTTGTGTTAGTGTAGTGTTTTTAGGGTACAGTCGCACGGGCGGGGGGTTCACAGTAGTTTCTCGCTACCAGTTTGAGCAGCGGCAGAAAATTTGCCGCAGCTCAAACTTGCAGCCAGATACTTACTGTAATCCTCCGCCCATGTGAGTGTACCCTGTACGTTCACATTGGGGGGGGGGGGGGGGAAGAAACATCCAGCTGTTGCAAAACTACAACTCCCAGCATGCACGGTCTATAAGTGCATGCTGGGAGTTGTAGTTTTGCAAAAGCTGGAGACACAGGTTGTGAAACACCGAGTTTGGTAACAAACTCAGTGTTTTGCAACCAGTGTGCCTTCAGCTGTTGCAAAAGCTACAACCCTCAGCATGTACGGACAGCGGAAGGGCATGCTGGGTCTTGTAGTTATGCAACAGCTGGAGGCATACTACATTGGCTGGGGATTCTGGGGATTGTAGTTATGCAACAGCTGGAGACACACTGGTTTGCTACTTAACTCAGTGTGCCTTCAGCTGTTGCAAAATTACAACTCTCAGCAGTCACCGACAGCCAACGGGCATGCTGGGAGTTGTAGTTATATAGAAAGAATGTGCCTCCAGATGTTGCAAAACTACAAGTCCCAGCATGCCCATAAGGGCATGCTGGGAGTTGTGGTGGTCTGCCTCCTGCTGTTGCATAACTACAGCTCCCAGCATGCCCTTTTTGCATGCTGGGAGCTGTTGCTAAGCAACAGCAGGAGGCTGTCACTCACCTCCTGCTGCTGCTCCACGATGCCGCCGCACAGGTCAGTCCCTCGCCGCCGCCGTCGCTCCTGGGGCCCCGATCCCAACACCCGGGGTGCACGTCCCGCACCCGCTCACGTCCTCCGGAAGAGGGGCGGAGCGGGTTGCGGCAGTGACACCCGCAGCAGGCGCCCTGATCGGTCGGCCGGGAAACCGGCCGACGAATCAGGGCGATCGTGAGGTGGCACCAGTGCCACCTCACCCCTGCTGGCTCTGGCTGTTCGGGGCCGTCTCTGATGGCCCCGATCAGCCAGTAATTCCGGGTCACCGGGTCACTGGAGACCCGATTGACCCGGAATCCGCCGCAGATCGCTGGACTGAATTGTCTGAAATGACCCCCCTGGGCGATATGCCGGGATGCTTGCTGAACGATTTCAGCAGGCATCCGGCCCCGGCTCCCCTCCGGCTAGCGGCGGGGGGCCGGAAATGCTCAGGGCGTATCCATACGCCCTCGGTCCTTAAGGACTTGGAAACGGGGGCGTATGGATACGCCGTATGTCCTTAAGGGGTTAAATCTCAGAGAGCCGGCGCACCCGTGCCCTAGGGAGCGGGGTCGCGCGCGCCAGGACTGAGCAGACGGAGGACGGGGCAGGTGAGGAGACTGGGATGCGAGCCGCGGGCGCGTCCCGCTGCGCAGGTCGCATCCCCGCCGGTGAGAGTAGTGCAGCGCTCCCGGTCAGCGCTCTGGGGAGGAGCAGGGACCCGGAGCGCTCGGTGTAACAGCATCATTTCCTGAATGTAGATTTGTACATAGCATATAATATCCATAAATCTAAAATTGCTAATCTAACGGAACAGATATGTACATATATATATATATATATATATATATATATTATATAGTAAAAACGTTATATTAAATGTTGATTAAATAAAAATAAACACAAATAAAACGCATGTTGTGTGAACAGTGCATACATATTTATTCTGATATATTGGAATATTAGATTAGTAGTGAATAAACAACATTTATAACATATATATATATATATATATATAGATAGATAGATAGATAGATAGATAGATAGATAGATAGATAGATGGATAGATATAGATCTATATGAATGGCTGTTGTAGAAAAGATACACAAATATGTAATATTATAGCATATACACAAGTAAAAATAAAAATAAACAGAACACATAGCAAAATGCAAGTTGTGTAAACATTGGACCTATGGAATGAAATGTAGGAATAATAGAAAATTAGAAAATACGGGATTAGGGTCAGTTTAGGATATTAACAAAATAAGAAGAAATAAATAGAAGAAAAATAAATATAAATAAAGGTGTCAGCTAGATGTTATGTATTACCCGAATAGGCACAAGTACAGGACCCGTCACCTTGCTGGTATACAACCTGTAGGTGATGGGGCAAGGGCCCAAACGGGGTGAGTCATCTAAATAAATCCCAAAATCTCCAATTCTTCATTCAAACCTCCTGGGGCTAATGTTACAAAATCAAAGATCTTGCGGGATTGTGTTTATCACTCCCCTTCCTTATGTTATAAAAATGTTTAGTCATACGGGTTTTGAATTCCCGTTTTGTGCGACCGCTATTGCTTATGGCATGGACATTTCAAATTCAAAACCCGTATGGCCGAACATTTTTATAACATAAGGAAGGGGAGTGATAAACACCCCCTCTCGGCTCATTTTAAAATCCATCATGGCATGGATCCCTCCAAATTCATTTTTGCAGCTCTTGAAAGTGTAAAGAAAGATTGGAGAGGAGGAGATTACATTTCAGCAATGTCTAGGGCAGAATCCCGCACAATCGTCGATTTTGAAACATTAGCCCCAGGAGGTTTGAACTAAGAATTCAAGATTTTTGGATTTATTTAGATGACTCACCCTTGCCCATGCCCCGTCACCTGTAGGCTGTATACCAGCAAGGTTACGGGTCCTGTACATGTGACCATTCTGGTAATCCACAACATCTAGATGACATCTTTATTTTTATTTATATTTCTTTTTTATTCTTATTTTATTAATATTCTAAGCTGACCATAGTCTCGTATTTTCTAATTTTCTGTTATTCCTACATTCCATTCCACAGGTCCAATGTTTACACAACCTGCGTTTTTCTGCGTTTTTCTATGTATTCTGTTTATTTTTATTGTCATTTTTATTTGTGTATATGCTATAATAATACATATTGGTGTGTATTTTAGACAACTGCCATTTAGGTAGATCTGTGGATTTTATATGTACTATGTACTATGTATGATATAAATGTTGTGTATTCACTACTAATCTAATATTCCGATATATCAGACTATATATATATATATATATATATATATATATATATATATATATAAAAATATATATATATATATATATATATATATATATATATGCACTGTTCACACAACTTGCGTTTTATTGTCTATTATTTCATTACTATATACTATACATATTTGTATATCTGTTCTGTTAGATTAGCAATCTTAGGCATTCAGGAAATGATGCTCATTTACCACTAATCCAGTACAGGTTTTTAGATCCACCTGATCAAAAAAGTGTGACCAATCCAATAATGATACCTGTCTATAATAAGAAGTATGGCGAGACTACTACCCCCCATTATGCTTACATCTATGCTGCTGAAGAAAGGATAGTAGTTTTGAAACGCGTCCAGCTTTCATGTACCAGATCTAGTACATCTTTATAAAAAATTACAGTGTGTTGGCATTCAAAGCTAAATGGAGACTCCCACCAACAACGAGGTGGAGCATCCTGATTATCGGCGCTCCGCACCAGTGCAAACATCCCCCTGTGCATGGGACCGTGAAATGCTGCTACATAACTGCTGCTCTATGATTATTCTTACTAAATGCTTCTAAAGAGATAAACTATACCGCCAATCCTGCCGGAGGGTAACGGATTAATCCTGTACAGTAATAACAACTTATGATCGTCACTGCATGGATAAACATAACATCTCCATCCGCTGCAAAGTGATCCTGTCCCGTAATTGCCATCTCCGGAGCAGAAAAGAGGTGGAACTACACCAATAATTAAAAAAAACACTGAACAATAGCATATGCGCTACAGTTACAGTCGGCATTGGGAATGATTGACAGACAAAGGATTTATGCCATACACGAATAATCAAGTGGATAAACATAATTATATTTTTATCTTAAAAAGTACCTGTCACCAAATAAACTGTTCTCAACTACCTCAGGTTATGTTCCCTAACTACTCCTAACACCCCTCCTGCCCTTAAAAACAATTTCTGAGCTTTAAAAAGCTGTGTATCATACCTTTTTTCTTGCTCGCATAGTGCAATTTCCCAGGGAAGTGGGTGTTTCCCAGCAGGCATGACATCACTGAAGCCTGCTGGGGGACAACTTCTGCCCTCACATTGTAGCAGCATTGTGATGATTAGTGATGAGCGGCATTGCCCATATTCGAATTTGCGATATTTCGCGAGTATATAGACGAATATTCGTCCTATATTCACGAATTTCGCATATTCGTTATAGATTCGCATATGTGAATATTTGCATAATCGTGAATTCAAGGAAGAAAACAGTGAGGGGGTGGGCAACTTTACTATTGGTTGCTAGGGATGTTGTTGATAACCTCTGACAAGTGTATTTGCATCATTCTAATTGGACCACAAGTGAAAAGAAGGAATATGCAAATATTCACATATGCGAATATGCGCATATGCGGGAGAAAAGCGAATATTTGCAATTTCAAATATATTCACAATATTCGCGAACTTGCGATATTTTCAATAAAAATTTGAAATGCGAATATTTGAGCCCAACACTAGTGATGATTAGAAGACCCCAAGCTCTGTGCATGTTTCAGTCTGTGCAGTATTCTTTTTTTTTTTTTTTTTTTGCAACATAATAAACTACAGAACAATAAGTATGTGCAATATTAAATAAAAATACAATAACAGTATATAAAGAAACAAAATTATTCGAAAAAAAATTTATCAAGGGTATTTAGGTACTACTTACAATATCCAATGGCCTTAAAAAAAATAAAAAAAATAAATAAAAAAATTTAAAAAAATAAAAAAAATAAAAAAAGCTTTTATCCTGGACTGTTCCTTGGAGGGATCCGTCTGAGTGCAGTCTTGATATTATCATCACAATTTATAATATTAGCATAAATAAAATATTTAAGTGACCTAGAGGACTTTCTATTTTTTGTTTATTTTACCTTCCTGTTGGGAACATATATGTGGCGATACCACATATGTTTATTTTTATTTTTATTTACACAGTTTTTTTTTTTTTTTAATGGGGAAAAGGGGGTGATTCTGACTTTTATTATGGAAGGGGTTAAATGATCTTTATTAACACTATTTTCACTTTATTTTATTTTTTGCAGTGTCATAGCTCCCATAGGGGGCTATAACACTGCACACACAGATATTATACACTGATCACTGCCAGGCAATAGCCTGGCATTGATCAGTGTTATCGCCGCTCTACTGCTCCTGCCTGGATCTCAGACACGGAGCAGTCATTCGGTAATCGGACAGCGAGGAGGCAGGTAGGGACCCTCCTGCTGTCCTGCAAGCTGTTCGGGACACCGCCATTTCATCACGGCGGTCCCGAACAGCTGCACGTAGTTAACCAGCAAAGTTTACTTTCACTTTAGACGCGGCGATCAACTTTGATCGCCATGTTTAAAGGTTTAATAGCGGGCATCACCGCGATCGGTGTTGATGGCTGCCGGGACCATCGCGATATGACGCGGGGTCAGCGTGTGACCCCGCCTTCTATCGCAGGAGCCTGCTCATGACGTATGCATACGTCCTGTAGTGGGAAGGGATTAACCTTTTTTATTATATGTTTGTTATGATTGGTGTTTTATTTACCCTGTCTTTATTTATATAGCACTTGCTACTGTTATTTTATGCTGCAACTTTAGCTTGGCCTATTTTTTTGAGGTTTTTACAAATACGTATCTCTTAGCTTTATACTCACCTTTAATTTGTGAACCACCATCTTATGTCTCTGTAGCCATTGGGGATTTCTCTGCTACATTCTTTTTTAATTGTTTTTAAATGTATGTTATTTTTTTCAGTACTTATGTTTAATAATACGCTTTCTCTTTTCTTTGGTTATATTTGTGTGATAGCAGTGTATAAAAAGCCTGTGCAAGTGACACGGATCTGTTCTAGTAAACACAGTGTTCGTGAATATTACTGGCTTCCTCAAACAGACATTATATCTTTCTAGTTGTGTGATAGCATCAAGGTAAAACATGTGGAAGTGACATGCATCTACTCTGATAATACAGTGTTCATGAATATTATTGGTTTCCTCAAACACGCATTATATCTTCCTAGTTGTGTGATAGCAGCGAAGTAGAAAGCGCATGCAAGTGACATGTATCTGTTTTGTAAACACAGTGTTCGTGAATATTACTGGTTTCCTCAAACACGCATTATATCTTCCTAATTGTGTGATAGCATCAAGGTAAAACATGTGGAAGTGACATGCATCTACTCTGATAATACAGTGTTCATGAATATTACTGGCTTCCTCAAACACGCATTATATCTTCCTAATTGTGTGATAGCAGCGAAGTAGAAAGCGCATGCAAGTGACATGCGTGTTGCTGAGGTGGAGGGGGATGCAGTGGCCGAGCATAGCACTAGTGGGACTGGTGGTGGTATGCTTGGTGGAGATAGTGTAAGGCATCATTCTGGATGTGCTGAGGGGGAACAAGGAGGCCACGATCACATATCAGAAGCGTTGGGGATGATGAAGAGGAGTTTAAAGAGGAGGATGTCAGCGGGCCTTTAGGTCTGAGCAGCTCAGGAGCAAGTGACGGTGACACTGGTACAGGATCTGAAGGCTTGAGAAAAAAACAGGGGCAGTCGGGTGTTGACATACCTAGCTCTTTACAATATTTTGCCATGTGGAAATTCTTTCATATGTTACCAGATGCAGGAAACTAGGCACAGTGCCGTATCTTCAGAGAGAAAGTAAGACACAGGCAGCGTCCGACTTAAGGAATTAGGCCTCTATGTCAGCACATGAAGAGGCATCACATGGCCTGGCTGGAAGTATACCTTGTCCTCCAATGCATGCTGTCTGGTGGCTACAGCTAACACTACCTCACCACTGACTGCTGTCCGCTGACTACAGTTACCACTAGTCCCTACTGTGCACAATCATGTGGTGCAGAGGGTGGGCCGCTCCATGCAGTTTTTGGTGTGCAGCACAATCCATGCTGTGTAGAATTTGATTACTTTGAGGCTACTACAACTCTTACCAGTCTGCCTCATCCTGCTGTATGCTGGCTACTACAGGTACACTAGTCCGCCATCGCCCATTCTGCCGGTACATCCAGCCAGGCTTGGGCTGCCTGGCAAAATTTGACTAAAAACATTTTTGAAACTCCTGCTGTCCGCAGCATACTACACTCTTACCAGTCTAACTTTTCCTACTGTATGCTGGCTACTATGATTGTAACTGAGTCACAATAGCTTAGTATTGTCTACACTGAAAACTGGTCAGCCTTTGCACATTAAATAATTAAATAAGAATCACAATGAACAGATCCTTGACTACACAATGGGATGTATAGCCTATGTTGTCACACATGTTGAATAGCAAACCACTGCATTGTCCTGAGACTTTACAACACAAGGTGGAAAAATGTGGGTGCCTTAGCTGAGGCAGGAGAGAGAGGGCAAGAGCATTCTACTGGCTGTGGTAAAAGAAGCAGCAGCACAAGTATGGTAGTGGGAGGAAGCATGGACAAGGCCATGTGGAGTGACGGTAACCCAGGGACTGTGCCTGTCGGGGTGAGAAGTTTTACTAGCAGAAGCAAACCACCAGCAAAACAGATCTGCTGTTCAGGAACCCTCCTCTAAGGGTCTAGGGTCATGTTTTGCTAAGTCTTAAAGGAGATCTGCAGTACACATTTTTTTTTATAATCCCCTGTGCCCAGGCTGCAAAAAGTAACAAAACAAATTTTAACTCACCTTTCGATGTTCCCCCCATTGCGTCGTTAACGTTGTCTCGGTCCTACGGTCCTCTGGTGCAGCCGGCTTCTTCCTGCTTCCTGGGGACAGTGACACATACTACGTTCAGCGTATCGCCAGCCTCAGCGATATCCCACCTCGGCCAGTGATAGGCTGAGCGCACTGTCATGTAAGGAGCCCGGGCAGCAGGGAGAAGGCAGGGCCCGAGCTTATTACATGACAGTGTGCTCAGCCGAGGCGGGACATCACTGCAGCCAGCGATACGCTGAGCACAGTATGGACGCACCAGAAGACCGAGACAGCGGTAACGGTGCAACGGAGGAACGTCGGAAGGTGAGTTAAAGTTTGTTTTGTAACTTTTTGCGTCGGAAGGTGAGTTAAAGTTTGTTTTGTTACTTTTTGCAGCTGAGCACTTGGGATTATAAATACTGTGTACTACAGATCTCCTTTAAATTCTCCTCCAGCCCCTCTAGAAAAATTCAAAGGGGATTATATGATGGTGAGGTGCTCAGGCCCTGAAGCAGCAAAGTAACAACAAACTAGAATGTCTTCTTCATGATCCTCTATATCTGGTATCTGGTTCTTCTGGTGAAATGCTGTCTTTGGCTTCTGGTCTAGTGGTCACATAACGTTTACCTTGCCCGTTCACATGACATTGGAGACATGCCTTAGATGTATATTGCTAACATATACCACTTCACTCATATTACAGTACAATGTCTAGAGTATCCAATACCTGAGGATATCCATATGGTCCAAGGATTTGTGCTGCTGGAATAGTGGTAGATGAATGGTGATCTCCAATGATACCAGCCAGCTGGCCATGGCTCCTACAGGAATAATTCGGAATCATCTTATCCGGGCCGGACAGAAGATGTAAGACACGTTGTACTGCTACTCTTACATCTAAACAAGAGTCATAAAGATGATATCCCAGGGTAATATTGGGTAAAATATCAGGATTCCGGTTAATGTTTTCAATAGCAAAGAGAAAAACTAGAGAATTTAAGAATCCTTGGAAATATGGCCTATAAATAGATAAATGTATAGAGATGAGTAACTAGAGATCTCAAACCTTGTTTTTAGTCTAAAATTGTTACACAGAAAGTCTCAGTCATTTTCCATGCGACTTTTGTGAGTCTTTTGCTTTTGATCATATTTGAAAGTGAACCGCCATTTTCTGTGCTTTAGACTATTTTTTTATGCAGTGGGCACTGATTCATTATGTGCGACTTTTCTCAGAAAGTCGCAAAAAAGTTGCAGCCGCTGTCTTTTAGACACAAACCCATACTCATTTACTTCAGCCCTGTAAAGCAGTCTAAAAGGGTACCATGGGCATAGGAGCCGGTAAATTCATCAAGTGGTGTTAAACTTTTGATGAATTTGGCGCAGTAAGGTAACATCAGACGCAACGCTTTTGCTCTAAAATAGTAAACATACTAAACAAATTCCCCTCCTGGTCTCCATTTATTCACTACAAGGTTTAGGTAAGATGAGATATTCCTGTTGATCTCTTCTATAATGCAGTGAAATGTGTATTTGTGATTTCTTTATAGTAATACCTTACATTTACATTACGCAATTCTAAAATCAGGAATAAAGCAAAAGTAAAAATATAAATTGAAATGAACTAATGATAAAATAGATGATGAGAAGCTTCATATTCATACAGCAGCCTAATAATAAAGTGGCCTGAAGTCCATTGGATACTACTCAGATGATTAGGATTGTTGTCCTTAGTGGTCACCGAACTGTTCTCAATGGTCACAATGTCTTGGGAGCTTTCACTACGGATGAATTTTAATAAGGGCAAAATGGGCTACAGCCGGGGCTCTATCCTCCAGGATAAGCTGCAAGCAGCTTTTTTCCTGCTGCCTTAACTGACTGTACATTGTGAACTCCCCCTGACACAGGCGCAATCAAGTTCCTTATCAAGGCCTACATCATAGCGGAGGATGAATTGTATTGTGCATTGTTAAAGGCCACACGTGAGCCCGTTAGAAAAACTTCACGGATAATCACAGAAAACTAAATGTAAACTAAAATATACATTTTATTAATTAGACAGATAAAATCCACCAAATAATACTGTAATGAATTCAACACCATTTATGAGGTAAAAACCAAGGTTCTACCAATACCCCAAAATTGAGGAGTGTTGGGTAGAGTCAAATGCTCAACTTTTCCAACAAAAAGTCACAATGGAACCTGTTGGGGATGAAGGTCGTACAGGTACACCCTTGTGTCCCGGTACTTAAGGACGAAGGATCTACTTTTACGGACTTGGGATTTCCAATCACCGCTGCTCGCCGGGCAGTGATCGGAATGGGATGACTGCTGATATCTATCAGCAGGCATCCCGTGGCAATGCCTATGGGGGGTTCTGAGACCCCCCTTGTAAGCAATCACCGTAAATCACAGCATTTATGGGCCAATCACTGATCACCCTGAAGGATAGGAGTGTGGTGGTACTGGTGCCATCCCACTCCTATCCCTGCCAATGGCATATATGGGTGGCATATATGGGTGGGGGGGGTTCAAAGTTCAGTTCCCCTGTTCTGCCCACCCTTCATAGTCTGGGCAGAGCGGGGGCAGCGGCGGTGGCGGGGACAATCATTGGTGGCAACGGTGGTGGCTATCGGCAGCTTGACAGGTCCGGCAGCGTCAGCAGCAAAAGCCCCCAAAATGTGTGACACGATTTCTCCCGAGTACAGATATACCCCATATGTGGACGCAAAGCAATCTGCTGGTGCATAACAAGGCTCAGGAGTGAGAGCGCACTATGTACATTTGAGACCTAAATTGGTGATTTGCACAGGGGTGGCTGATGTTGCAGTGTTTCTGACATAAACGCAAAAAAAAAGAAAATAAAAACACATGTGACGAGTTCCTCAAGGACCTGTAGGGTGTTAAAGGGGTATTCCAGAATTATTATTTTTTGAATATGCTACTGTAACTGTAAAGTTAGTGTAGTTCATAATATAGTGTCTGTACCTGTGTGTGACAGTTTTCTCACAATTCTTATATGATTTTTCACCCCAATATTTGTTTTTAACAGCATACAAAATGACTGCTGTCTCGGATTTTTCCCAGGTTGCAATGTGGCCGAGATCTGACTCACTAGTCAGCTGATGACTGGGAGCCTGTCTGCTTCAATGGGTGGAGGAATTGCTTGGTGGGAGAGAGATCAATCTGCAACTAATGCAACAGCAGTAGGCAACTTGATTGAAAACCTCAGGTCTTTTGAATGGATGCAGCTCATTTATGTTTCAATGGGTGGGGTGGCTGATGTGTGGGAGGGAGGAAAATGGAATTATGGGATTTGTAGTGAAAAAAAGAAAACTGAAACAGGAAATACTAGTTCACAAAAAGCTAGCCACAGTGTTATGGTAATCTCACAGCATAGCCATTTAGCCCCAAGACAAGCGCGGATCCTTCTTAAGCATGTCCATTACTGTCTGCCAGGTACATACTAAAATCACCTTATGGTGGATAACCCCTTTAAAGCTCACTGCACCCCTTGTAATGTTCATTGAGGCTTTTCCAATTAGTGTGCCATGTGGGGAGGGGAGTTTGCTGTTCTGGCACATGGCTTCCTAATGTGACATGCCCCCCAAAAAACATTTAAGTAAAATTCACTCACCAAGAGCCCAATGTCACACCTTCCCTTCTGAGCCCTCTAGAGCACCCACAGGGCACTTTACATCCACATATGTGGTATTTAATTACTTGAGAGAAATTGGGTTACACATTTTCAGGGGCTATTTCTTCTTTTACCCCTTTTTAAAAAAGAAAAAAAATGGGGATTATGAGTTTTCTCCTCCACTTTGCTGCTATTCCTGTGAAACACCTAAAGGGTTAACAAACTTTCTGAATGTCATTTTGAATACTTTTAGGTGTGCAGTTTTCATAATGGGGTCAATTATGAGGGATTTCTAACATATATACCCTCAAATTCACTTCAGAAGTGAACTAGTCCCTGAAAAATTCCAATTGAAATTTTTGTGAAAAATGTTTAAATTGCTGTCTTTAAATGTAAAAACATGAGCTTTATGACGCAAACATAAAGTAGACATATTGTATATGTGAATCAATGCTAAATTTACTAGGAATATACATTTTCCTTACAAGCAGAGAGTTTCAAAGTTAGAAAAATGCAAAATTTCCAATTTTTCATGAAATTTGGGAGTTTTTCACCAAGAAATGATTTAACACTATTTTAAAGTAGAATATGTCATGAAAAAACTCCCATACTAAAATTCATAAGTAAAAGCATCTCAGAGTTATTAATGCATAAAGTGACACAGGTCAGATTGGAAAAGAATGCCCTGGTCCTTAAGGTTAAAATGGGCTTTGTCCTTAAGGGGTTAATGAGCTTTGTAGTTTTAAATAGTTTCTACAATCCTTGTGATTTCCTAGTATTATTTTTGGTGTGATATGTGAGTCATTTTTGTATTGCTTAGAACAGGTTGGCATCTAAAGGGTTTATAACCCTTCAGCAACTCTCACCTGCCACGCATGAGTAAGGGGGGTCCATCCCCGAATCGCATCATGGTTGATAGCAGTCAGTGGCCCTAATTTACTAAGAGTGGAGTGGAGTTTTTTATTTCCATGGTATTTACTAAGGCTTCCTACATTTTGCTTCATTTACAGATGCTCTGATCTGTCGGGTTTTTCTGAGCTCAAATCCACTACATTTTCTTTGGAAACCTTAGGTAATATGTTGGGTTTTTGTGAAAATGTCAGTAACATGCCCCCTTTTCTGACACTATGGAGTCTCTACTGTAAGAGCAGTCACACTATGGAGTCTATACTGTAAGAGCAGTCACACTATGGGGCCTCTACTGTAAGAGCAGTCACACTATGGAGTCTCTAATGTAAGATCAGTCACACTATAGAGTCTCTACTGTAAGAGCAGTCACACTATGGATCCTCTGCTGTCAGAGAAGTCACACTATGGAGTCTCAACTGTAAGATCAGTCACTCTATGGATTCTCTACTGTTAGAGCCGTCACACTATGGAGTCTATACTGTAAGAGCAGTCACACTATGAAGTCTCTACTGTAAGAGCAATCACACTATGGAGTCTCTAATGTAAGATCAGTCACACTATGGAGTCTCAACTGTAAGATCAGTCACTCTATGGATTCTCTACTGTTAGAGCCGTCACACTATGGAGTCTATACTGTAAGAGCAGTCACACTATGGAGTCTCAACTGTAAGATCAGTCACACTATGGATTCTCTACTGTTAGAGCCGTCACACTATGGAGTCTATACTGTAAGAGCACTCACACTATGGAGTCTATACTGTAAGAGTAGTCACACTATGGAGTCTCTACTGTAAGAGCAGTCACACTATGGAGCTTCTACTGTAAGAGCAGTCACCCTATGGAGCCTCTACTGTAAGAGCAGTCACACTATGGAGATCTCTTCTGTAAGAGCAGTCAAACTATGGATTATCTACTGTAAGAGCAGTCACACTATGGAGTCTACACTGTAAGAGCAGTCACACTATGGAGTCTCTACTGTAAGAGCAGTCACACTATGGAGTCTATACTGCAAGAGCAGTCACACTATGGAGTCTATACTGTAAGAGCAGTCACACTATGGAGATCTCTAATGTAAGAGCAGTCACACTATGGAGCCTCTACTGTAAGAGCAGTCACATTATTGAGCCTCTACTATAAGAGCAGTCACACTATGGAGTCTATACTGTAAGATCAGTCACACTATGGATTCTCTACTGTTAGAGCCATCACACTATGGAGTCTATACTGTAAGAGCGGTCACACTATGGAGTCTATACTGTAAGAGCAGTCACACTATGGAGTCTATACTGTAAGAGCAGTCACACTATGGAGTCTATACTGTAAGAGCAGTCACACTATGGAGTCTATACTGTAAGAGCAATCACACTATGGAGCTTCTACTGTAAGAGCAGTCACCCTATGGAGCCTCTACTGTAAGAGCAGTCACACTATGGAGATCTCTTCTGTAAGAGCAGTCAAACTATGGATTATCTACTGTAAGAGCAGTCACACTATGGAGTCTATACTGTAAGAGCAGTCACACTATGGAGTCTCTACTGTAAGAGCAGTCACACTATGGAGTCTATACTGTAAGAGCAGTCACACTATGGAGTCTATACTGTAAGAGCAGTCACACTATGGAGTCTATACTGTAAGAGCAGTCACACTATGGAGCCTCTACTGTAAGAGCAGTCACATTATTGAGCCTCTACTATAAGAGCAGTCACACTATGGAGTCTATACTGTAAGATCAGTTACACTATGGATTCTCTACTGTTAGAGCCATCACACTATGGAGTCTATACTGTAAGAGCGGTCACACTATGGAGTCTATACTGTAAGAGCAGTCACACTATGGAGTATCTACTGTAAGAGCAGACACCCTATGGAGCCTCTACTGTAAGAGCAGTCACACTATGGAGATCTCTTCTGTAAGAGCAGTCAAACTATGGATTATCTACTGTGAGAGCAGTCACACTATGGAGATCTCTTCTGTAAGAGCAGTCAAACTATGGATTATCTACTGTGAGAGCAGTCACACTATGGAGTCTATACTGTAAGAGCAGTCACACTATGGAGTCTATACTGTAAGAGCAGTCACACTATGGAGTCTATACTGTAAGAGCAGTCACACTATGGAGTCTCTACTGTAAGAGCAGTCACACTATGGAGCCTCTACTATAAGAGCAGTCATAATATGGAGTCTCTACTGTAAGAGCATTCGCACTATGGAGTCTATACTGTAGGAGCAGTCATACTATGGAGTCTCTACTGTAAGAGCAGTCACACTATGGAGTCTATACTGTAAGAGCAGTCACACTATGGAGTCTCTACTGTAAGAGCAATCACACTATGGAGTCTCTACTGTAAGAGCAGTCACGCTATGGAGCCTCTACTATAAGAGCAGTCATACTATGGAGTCTCTACTGTAAGAGCATTCACACTATGGAGTCTATACTGTAAGAGCAGTCACACTATGGAGTCTATATTGTAAGAGCAGTCACACTATGGAGTCTATACTGTAAGAGCAGTCACACTATGGAGCCTCTATTGTAAGAGCAGTCACACTATGGAGTCTATATTGTAAGAGCAGTCACACTATGGAGTCTATACTGTAAGAGCAGTCACACTACGGAGCCTTTACTATAAGAGCAATTACACTATGGAGTATCTACTGTAAGAGCAGTCACACTATGGAGTCTATACTGTAAGAGCAGTCACACTATGGAGCCTCTACTATAAGAGCAGTCACACTATGGAGCCTCTACTATAAGAGCAGTCACACTATGGAGTTTATACTGTATAAAGTATAATAGTGATCACTGAAGATTAAAAGTAACACATGTCTACATATTCATAATTGTCACATAAATACATTAGCATCACTTACTATGACATATGTTGTGATGAGGAAATTACAAGCACCTGTACAAGCTTCTCCAGTTTCACGTACAGTTGTCATCATTTTGTGTTTCATAAACACCGGAATTGTCCTCTATTTTTCTACTTTGCCCAGACCCTGCAGACAAATGTCATCCCTGGACCCATAAACCTCATCATATATTACTGGAAGTATTACACATAGAGACTTGTACTGTATCTATAGATCGGTCACGTCTTGTCAGCAGTCACATTATTCTCAACACTTTTCTTACGGACATTATATACATGGAATGAAGACTTACTGTCCACATCTTATCACTGAGAACATTTCCTTTTCATTTTGCATTTCTGTGACGCCATCTATAGTCAACAACCCCCCAATGATGAGGTCTCCATCCTGGTAATTGTTCTGTAAATTATCAGTGAATTGAATCTCCTTTAGATCACAGGACAATTGTGCTGAAGGAAGCCAAAGAAGTATCAATATAACAAGGAAAAGAAACATGTCCTCATAAGAATGCAACAATGAAGTAGTAAATAGTATTCTAAGTATTACATAGATAATAGAAGCAGCAAGAACGACAATACAGAGCAGACGGCAGCTCATAGTATCAGTGAGATTATGGTGACTGCTCTCATCTCTCTCCTCTTCTTATACAGTATGATGGGATATATTGTCTGACCTCATCACACATTATTCTGGATCTGTTCCCAGATGACTGTGGCCTGAACTGTCTTTACTATAGAGAATTGGAGAAAAAGATGACGGAAGAGAAAAAACACATAATCAGCCGCCCTTGTCCTTGTGTTTTTTTTCTTTCAATATTCCGCAACCTTGTACATGGATTTCATCACTCAGATTACCATTAATTTAGAGTTAGGAAGGAATTTTTCTCACTAAAATTACGAAAATTGGCTGCTTGCTAATGGGTTTTTTGCTTTCCCGTTGATCCACAGGGTAAAAGACTGAACTGGATGGGCATATGTCTTTTTTTCAGCCTTACTATATAAATATATTTAGGGTGTCTGGGGTTTCATTCAGATAGGATATATGGGCATGGTGGACCACCGGTGTATGGCGGGACCACGGGTGTAGCGGTGTAGGTGGTGGGGCCAAATGGTATTAACCCCTGGGGCAAGATGTTATTAAACCCTAGTGTTCGTGACACCAGAGTAGTTTTTGGGTACCGGAACCACACGAACGGTATCTCCGCTATTCCAATGTCGAGTTAAGGAAAGGAGAGTCCACAACCAGTTATGGCTTTACTGAATGAAGACGGAATTACCCTAACAGCTAGGCCAGATTCCCAGAGAGGTGGCCAGAAACCCAGAAGGACCTCGCAGTTTGCTGGGACCAATTAGACTTGTAATAGACTTTAGATAATTACCTTGAGGCTTGACTATATGCAGGACTTGACTATTTGTAGTGACAGCAGACATAGACTTTTGACTTACTGGAATGACTGTAGCTTTGTGGGCTTTCTTGATGCTGGTCACTGGTACTGAGATCTCTGGTGTTTGCTGGTTCTCAGTAAAGACTGATCTGATCTGAGAGAAATTGTAATGGCCACCCCTTTATATAGTGAGGGGGGCTGAATCAAAGCCCATTGGTCAAGCTGTGGGTCATAGGTTAAGCTGGAGCTCTCTGGGTAACATCATGTGACAACACAACATAACATGTGACACTCCACAGGTCCTTCAGACATCTCACGGGTCCTGTAGACTAACTATAATCCTGTGACAACAAATGACAGTCTTTAAACAACAGGGGAGACACTTCAGGAGAGCCCCCAGGTCACTAAGGGACTCAACCTGACAGGGCCTAAGTGTAGTGCAGGACCGTGTCCTGTACTGGGACATTATACGGGAGTCTCATAGCATTGCGGGTCACGTGACACGTGACATAGCGGGTCACGTGACTAGGTAAACTCTATGGTATTCTGCTTAAGGACATTTGGAGGCCCTGGGACGTATGCAATCCCATTACTCTGTGTAATGGTGAGTGACAGATGTTCGGACCAATCTGATTCACCCCGACCCCGGCCCATATAAGGGAGCGGCGGCCATCTTTTCTCTCTCTTGTTCCTGGGCTGTCAAACGAGAAGGATCTGCGCAGCAACTATCGCAGTGAGTTATACCCGAGCCTTGCGGCAACGGCTGAGTCATTCAGAATAGAGAGTGTATCAATTCCCAGACACTCTGCAGCATCACTGGACCTAATATAACCCCTAAATCCGGACGGATCTGCAAATATCTACCCTAAATTCAGAGACTTTCTAAATAGCTCAAGGTCCGCAACAACTGTCAGTCACTGAGCAATATAAAGACTGTTACTGTTCCTTGGATGTATCGCAAGTACTTAAGTAAAGTTGTTCAAGTTCAATCTCCTTGTGGACCTTCAGTCATTTCATGCACCTATCATTACTGGGAAGGGCGGCGATAGGCCGGAGCATTACCTCAGCATACCAGCCCTCAGCCTGGCGTCACAAACTATAGGGCTAACATTAACCCCTCATATACCGATACCATACCACCACTACCATACACCCCCCAAGGGCTACCACACCAGGAAACATGGATACAGCAAACACAGGTGACGCGTTTCGGCTCAAGGGATGAGCCTTAGTCACTAAGCGACTAAGGCTCATCCCTTGAGCCAAAACGCGTCACCTGTGTTTGCTGTATCCATGTTTCCTGGGTTTTCATCAATAAAGTTGATTCGTTGGACCTATTTTGCGCTGGACATCCTATCTTCTTTCGGATAATGATAAGTGTACCGAACCTATCGTACCTGGATTATCCTGAACATTACTAAAATATTTGTTCTGCATGAACCCAAACCTCAGTAAGTGGCTAAAATGATGTCGGCCACATGGTAGAAAGATCCATGCCTGATTCATTTTAGTGAATGTCTGTTTTTCCACATGACGATGCCACCTGCTATGCTGAACACTCTCTTCGAAGCTATACTAGAGGGTGGACAAGACAGAACACTTAGGACAGATGGGCAAGTTCTGGCCAGTGGCCTGATCTGGTGACACAGAGGTCCATGAGGTATGGGCTCATGGTGTCTATCAGAGAAAGGGCACTGCTGAGGAAGGCTTCAACCTGGTTGTTCAGGTGGTGGTACACATCCCTGTGATGATGACTGATGTCAGGGGAGAATACTGGATTCAGAAAATTCACCATCATGTTCTCCAGTGTGAAGATGCTGCTGGTGTTTCTATAGCTCCTTCTTGCAGGGGTAGTGCTTAGTTGAGGGTTACCTCAGCGGAGAGCGGAGACTGGACACCCGTAAAGCAGGTGTTTGGTGCTGGAAAGCTGTGGAAAACTGCTTAGCTTCACAATATAGAACTCCAATTTAGCCTCCTTCTCAGAAAGAGGTATCCGTTTCATGTGCTATGCATATCTTCAATAAAGATGTTTCAAACTGGACCGGTTAGTGCCATAGTGCTTCTGTTCTTCTATTTGTATAAACCTGAAAATGTTGGCCCGTAAGAAATAATCTAGGTGTAATGGTGGAGGAGGAGGAGGAAAAGGCCAATCTACTAAATGCCTTCTTCTCTACTGTATTTACCCAAGAAAACCCAATGTCCCCCCTGTTTAACCCAACAAGAAATGCGGTGCTGCTTTAATAATATTAACGCACACAAATCATCGAGCCCAGATGGCAACCATCCCAGAGTTTTGTAGGAATAAGGTACTATGAAGTACCATCCTTATATTTTAAGATTCTATAATGGTTGGATTGTTCCACAGGACTGGCATTTAGCAAATGTGGTACCAATATTCAAAAAGGGGTCAAAAGGGCTCCTGGGAACCATTATGGTGTCCCAGCACAGTGTTGGGCCCACTGACGTTCTTGTATACATCAATTATGTGAATATTGTGAAATAAGAGTAATGTATTTTCTTTAAAATGTATTTTGTTATTGTTCCATGTATGTAAGTTGTTACTGCGCATTTAAAGATGTGAGCAGTGAACCCCATTTGACCATGTGAGCCAATGAGACCCCAAAAGTCCCCTCTGTATAGTGAGGTACAGGGGAGGAGTTAGTCAGTACACAGTTAGTTCACCCCAGTATGTACTCCTGAGCAACAGCTAAGCTCAGGTGTACTGTGTTGTGTGTCCTAAGCAGAGGCCTACTTCAATTTACTACATGTCATTCTACACAGGGACGTGCACAGACATTTTGAAGGGCAGGGGCTAAAGTAAAAAAAGAGGGCACTTTTCATAATTTAAAAAAAAAACGTCTGCCAGACTTAATGGGCAGATGTGCTGCGGCCCAGGAATACAGTGGACACCTGCTGGGCCTCCTCGACATTCCTATCCCCCATAAAAGTTGGTGTTTTTGTAAAATCGAGTGAAGAACAGTTTCTCTGAGGTCCGCCATGTGTATATACACTTTGGCTGGGCTGTCAGTCTTATTTACAGAAAACATGTGACAGCTGCCCTATAATATACCTTATTATAGAGGAGATTCATACAAAACCTGTGCCGAGAAAGAGCGGTGCAGTCGCCCATAGCAACCAATCAGATTGTTTTGCTGAGGGCTTTTCCTCTGCAAAGGTTTTAATAAATCTCCCCCTATATGCCCCACCTGAGCTCTGTATGACAGCAACCATCACCAATCACCCAGCACCCATCACCAATCACGCGTCACCAATCACCCAGCACCCATCCCCAATCACCCATCCCCAATCACCCAGCACCCATCACCCAGCACCAATCACCCAGCACCCATCACCCAGCACCAATCACCCAGCACCCATCACCCAGCACCAATCACCCAGCACCCATTACCAATCACCCATCACCAATCACCCATCACCAATCACCCAGCACCAATCACCCAGCACCCAGCACCCATCACCAATCACCCAGCACCCATCACCAATCACCCATCAACAATCACCCAGCACCCATCACCCAGCACCCAGCACCAATCACCCAGCACCAATCACCCATCACCAATCACCCAGCACCCAGCACCAATCACCCAGCACCAATCACCCTGCACCAATCACCCAGCACCCATCCCCAATCACCCATCCCCAATCACCCAGCACCCATCCCCAATCACCCAGCACCCACCACCCACCTTATGCGGGAATCTCCACACAGCTCTGGTTTTACACTGAAGAGATGAACACCACACTAATATATACTTACAGTCTACAATATACTAGAGTTGGCAAAAAAAAGAATTATAAATATACAAAGACGGCCAGGCATAGCACAGCATACAGGATGGAGGCAGGGAAGCTCCGCCTCCATTGCGCACAAGACTGACTTTGCATACTAGCAATGTGGGGCAATACCTAGAAAACAGGAAGACCAATTTTTGTATACATGCACTGTAACCTAGTGTATTGGGTTTAGTGCGAGTAAACAGCCTGTCAGTTTCCCTTTAATTATATACCGTACCCACCTTAATTCCCTATATACTGTTCCACCATTCATCTATTAATTCCCTATATACTGTGCCACCATTCATCTATTAATTCCCTACATACTGTGCCACCATTAATGAACTATATACTGTGCCACCATTCATCTATTAATTCCCTATATACTGTGCCACCATTCATCTATTAATTCCCTATATACTGTGCCACCATTCATCTATTAATTCCCTATATACTGTGCCACCATTCATCTATTAATTCCTTTTATACTGTGCCACCATTCATCTATAAATTCCCTATATACTGTGCCACCATTCATCTATTAATTCCCTATATACTGTGCCACCATTAATGAACTATATACTGTGCCACCATTCATCTATTAATTCCCTATATACTGTGCCACCATTCATCTATTAATTCCCTATATACTGTGCCACCATTCATCTATTAATTCCCTATATACTGTGCCACCATTCATCTATTAATTCCTTATATACTGTGCCACCATTCATCTATTAATTCCCTATATACTGTGCCACCATTCATCTATTAATTCCCTATATATTGTGCCACCATTCATCTATTAATTCCCTATATACTGTGCCACCATTAATGAGCTATATACTGTGCCACCATTCATCTATTAATTCCCTACATACTGTGCCACCATTCATCTATTTATTCCCTATATACTGTGCCACCATTAATTCCCTATATACTGTGCCACCATTCATCTATTAATTCCCTATATACTGTGCCACCATTCATCTATCAATTCCCTATATACTGTGCTACCATTCATCTATTAATTCCCTATATACTTTGCCACCATTCATCTATTAATTCCCTATATACTGTGCCACCATTCATCTATCAATTCCCTATATACTGTGCCACCATTCATCTATCAATTCCCTATATACTGTGCCACCATTCATCTATTAATTCCCTATATACTTTGCCACCATTCATCTATTAATTCCCTATATACTGTGCCACCATTCATCTATTAATTCCCTATATACTGTGCCACCATTCATCTATTAATTCCTTTTATACTGTGCCACCATTCATCTATAAATTCCCTATATACTGTGCCACCATTCATCTATTAATTCCCTATATACTGTGCCACCATTCATCTATTAATTCCTTTTATACTGTGCCACCATTCATCTATTAATTCCCCATATACTGTGCCACCATTAATGAACTATATACTGTGCCACCATTCATCTATTAATTCCCTATATACTGTGCCACCATTCATCTATTAATTCCCTATATACTGTGCCACCATTCATCTATTAATTCCCTATATACTGTGCCACCATTCATCTATTAATTCCCTATATACTGTGCCACCATTAATGAACTATATACTGTGCCACCATTCATCTATTAATTCCCTATATACTGTGCCACCATTCATCTATTAATTCCCTATATACTTTGCCACCATTCATCTATTAATTCCCTATATACTGTGCCACCATTCATCTATTAATTCCCTATATACTGTGCCACCATTAATGAACTATATACTGTGCCACCATTCATCTATTAATTCCCTATATACTGTGCCACCATTCATCTATTAATTCCCTATATACTGTGCCACCATTCATCTATTAATTCCCTATATACTGTGCCACCATTCATCTATTAATTCCTTATATACTGTGCCACCATTCATCTATTAATTCCCTATATACTGTGCCACCATTCATCTATTAATTCCCTATATATTGTGCCACCATTCATCTATTAATTCCCTATATACTGTGCCACCATTAATGAGCTATATACTGTGCCACCATTCATCTATTAATTCCCTATATACTGTGCCACCATTCATCTATTAATTCCCTATATACTGTGCCACCATTCATCTATTAATTCCCTATATACTGTGCCACCATTAATTCCCTATATACTGTGCCACCATTCATCTATTAATTCCCTATATACTGTGCCACCATTCATCTATCAATTCCCTATATACTGTGCCACCATTCATCTATTAATTCCCTATATACTTTGCCACCATTCATCTATTAATTCCCTATATACTGTGCCACCATTCATCTATCAATTCCCTATATACTGTGCCACCATTCATCTATCAATTCCCTATATACTGTGCCACCATTCATCTATTAATTCCCTATATACTTTGCCACCATTCATCTATTAATTCCCTATATACTGTGCCACCATTCATCTATTAATTCCCTATATACTGTGCCACCATTAATGAACTATATACTGTGCCACCATTCATCTATTAATTCCCTATATACTGTGCCACCATTAATGAATTATATAATGTGCCACCATTCATCTATTAATTCCCTATATACTGTGCCACCATTCATCTATTAATTCCCTATAT
>NC_079189.1:6470950-6600950 GCF_029499605.1 Hyla sarda | reverse complement strand
AGTATGATGTTTCCACCCCCATGCTTCACAGTAGGTATGGTGTTCTTTGGATGTAACTCAGCATTCTTTCTCCTCCAAACACGACGAGTTGAGTTTTTGCAAAAAAGTTCTACTTTGGTTTTATCTGACTACATTACATTCTCAAAATCCTCTTGTGGATCATCCAAATGCTCTCTAGCAAACTTCAGACGGGCCTGAACATGTACTGGCTTAAGCAGAGGGACACGTCTGGCACTGCATGATTTGAGTCCCTGGCGGCATAGTGTGTTATTGATGGTAGCCTTTGTTACTTTGTGAACAAAGAAGTCGTCCAGCTCCCAAGATGCAATTAAAATAAGTATTCTTTATTGATCCATCAGATAGGATTCACACACAGAAGCAGAAGCGCCTGACGCGTTTCGCACAGAACGTGCTTAATCGTAGACTCCCCGTGTTTGGCCGAGGGCGGGACCGGCACGTCCGTGCTCAGCTGATGCATGTTCCCTAATAGGTGGTGAGCGGAACCGGTATCTTGTACAAACAGCCTTTGTTATTTTGGTCCCAAAGTTTCACTAGGTCCCCCCCCCGTGTGGTTCTGGGATCTTTGCTCGCTGTTCTTGTGATCATTTTGATCTTGTGTGGAGTCCCAGATTGAGGCAGATTATCAGTGGTCTTGTATGTCTTCCATTTTCTAATAATTGCTCCCACAGTTGATTTCTTCACACCAGGCTGCTTGCTTATTGCAGATTCAGTCTTTCTAGCCTGGTGCAGACATACAATTTTGTTTCTGGTGTCCTTCAACAGCACTTGGCCATGGTGGAGTTTGGGGTGTGACGATTTGAGGTTGTGGACAGGTGTCTAGTTAAAACAGGAGCCATTAATACAGGTAACGAGTGGAGAACAGAGGAGACTCTTAAAGAAGAAGTTACAGGTCTGTGAGAACCAGAAATCTTGCTTGTTTGTAGGTGCCCAAATACTTATTTTCCACTATAATTTGCAAGTAAATTCATTAAAAATCAGACAATGTGATTTTATGGATTTTTTTTTTTCTTATTCTGTCTCTCATAGTAGTTGTCGCAGCACAAGTTGCTGTCCCGTGGTTGAGGACTGACTTGGGCAGCCTGGCAGCACAGAGTGTTGGGCACACTGATGTTCTTGTATATATCAATTATGTAAATATTGTGAAATAAGAGTAATATATTAGTTTTTTTTATTAATGTTGTTATTGTTCCATGTATGTAAGCTTAATATGTTACTGTGCCTTTAAAAATGTGAGCAGTCACCTCCATGGGACCATTTGAGCCAATGAGACCCCAAAAAGTCCCCTCTGTATAGTGAGGTACCGGGGAGGAGTTAGTTCACTCTAGAGTCTAGTTCAGACTAGTTCACCCTAGTGTGTGCTCCTGAGCAACAGACAAGCTCAGGTGTGCCGTGTTGTGTGTCCTAAGCACAACTACTTAGGTTTACTACTGGTCATCCCACAAGTGTCACTCGCGCGACGATTACATGCCCCGGCAGAATGACCTTAGCTTCCAGAATCACAAATTCTACAATTCTGTCCAATGAAAAGCACCACAAGTCTTAGAATGGCAACAAGGCTCGCAAGAGGTACGCTGCACTCTCACACTAAGGCCAGCTGTTTGTGTTATACCAACTTCCCAAGCTCAGTAAAGGCAGTTAACCGTAACCATATGTCGGTGTGATTATTTGCTCATCGTGTCTGGCCCAGGAAGACTGCCTCCCACTTTCGGACCGTGGATCAGATAAACAGTGCAATGGCATCACGAAGTAAACAAGGTACGTCCACCAACACCCAGTGTCTGCCACACTATAGGCCTATAAGTTTAATATCTGTTGTTGGTAAGATTTTTAAGGGGTTTCTGAGAAATGTTATTCTGGAATATCTTAATGAAAATAACATTCTAACTGAGCGCCAACATGGGTTTATGCGGGATTGGTCCTGTCAGACTAATCTGATCAGCTTCTATGAGGAGGTCAGTTATGGATTAAACCAGGGTAAAGCTGTGGATGCTGTATATCGTGACTTTTCTAAGTTGTTTGATACTGTGCCGCAAAAAAGGTTAGTACATAAAATGAGAATGCTGAGACTAGGGGAGGCTATATGTAAATGGGTTAGCAACTGGCTCATTGATAGGAAGCGGAGAGTGGGGGTCTATAGAACTTACTCTGGTTGGGGAACAGTTAGAAGTAGGGTACTACAGGGGCAGTACTGGGTCCACTTCTAATGACCTTGTAGAGGGGTTACAGGGTAGAAATTTCAATATTTGCAGATTACACTAAACTGGGTAAGGTGATCACCACAGAAGAGTATAACATAATATTACAGAGGGATCTGGGGAAGCTGGAGGCTTCCTCGTCATCACGTCATCGCGTACGTGCGTCGGAGAGCGAGGATACCCGGCCGGCAGCAGAGACGTTCCGGAGCGACGGGGACAGCGATGGAGCGACATCCAGGGCAGCGGTGACGGGTCCGGAGCGGCGGGGACACGTGAGTATTACCTCCTATACCAGTGGTCTTCAATCTGCGGACCTCCAGATGTTGCAACATCTGGAGGTCCGCAGGTTGAAGACCACTATTGGGTTCAAAATCTTTATTTTTTTTAGATTTTGTCCCTAAAAACTGGGTGCGTCTTATACGCCGGTGCGTCCTATAGGGTGAAAAATACGGTAATCATCATCACAGACAGGGATTCTTTACTGTAAGAGTGCTGTGATGTCTGACTCATTAATTAAGGGGGGGACTGGATTTTTCTCGAAAAATATAATATTACAGGGTTTTAGGTTAATCTCGATGGACTCTTGGCTTTTTTTCAACATTACAAACTTTGTTACTATGTAGAACCTGTTGCTACTCCCAAAAAGAGATAATTACTGGAACACTTGGAAAATCCATATCGTCTTCCGATACCACCGTGTGCATTTTAATACCAGCAGGCATCTACCAACAAGCAAGGATATTTTATGCAGCTATATTTCTGTGCTAATAAGCCTAAATCTGTGAGCGCATTAAACAAGCTGCTAGTTACTATGGGTTACCGCATGTCGCCATAACTGAGCCTTAAGACCATTTGAAAACTAGCTGATTACATTCTTAGAAGTGTTGAACAGGGCTTTCGAGCTCTTAGGCAGTGTTTTACCTCCTTAAAGGGGTATTCCAGGCAAAAACTTTTTTTTATATATCAACTGGCTCCGGAAAGTTAAACAGATTTGTAAATTACTTCTATTAAAAAATCTTAATCCTTCCAATAGTTATTAGCTTCTGAAGTTGAGTTGCTGTTTTCTGTCTAACTGCTCTCTGATGACTCACGTCCCGGGAGCTGTCCAGCTCCTATGGGGATATTCTCCCATCATGCACAGCTCCCGTGACGTGACATCATCATTGAGCAGTTAGACAGAAAACTTCAGAAGCTAATAACTATTGGAAGGATTAAGATTTTTTAATAGAAGTAATTTACAAATCTGTTTAACTTTCCGAAGCCAGTTGATATATAAAAAAAAAGTTTTTGCCTGGAATTCCCCTTTAAGGATTCAGGGTCTTTTCCTTTTTGCATTTTCGTTTTTTTCCTCCTCACATTTAAAAAATCAACTTTCAATTTTGCACCTAAAAATCCATATTATGGCTTATTTTTTTTCACCACCAATTCTAATTTGTAATGACATTAGTCATTTTACACAAAAATGTAGGGCAAAATGGAAAAAAAAAATTATTGTGTGACAAACTTGAAGAAACAACACCATTTTGTAACTTTTGGGGGAAATGACATCTTCTCTTTATTCTGTAGGTCCATATGATTAAAATGATACCCTACTTATATAAAAAGTGACCAAAATACACTATTTTGGACTTTGGAATTTTTTTTGCGCGTACGTCGTTCACCGTGCGGTTTAATTAACTATACATTTTTATAATTTGGACATTTCCGCACGCAGTGATACCATATATGTTTATTTTTATTTACACAGTTTATTTTTTTTAAATGGGAAAAGGGGGGTGATTCAAACTTTTATTAGGGAAGGGGTTAAATGATCTTTATGAACTTTTTTTTTCATTTTTTTTTGCAATGTTATAGCTCCCATAGGAGACTATAACACTGCACACATTGATCTTTTACATTGATCATTGTTATCCCATAGGGAGCTGCAATGCACACACTGATATTTTACATTGATCATTGTTATCCCATAGGAGACTATAACACTGCACACATTGATCTTTTACATTGATCATTGTTATCCCATAGGGGGCTATAACACTGCACACACTGATCTTTTACATTGATCATTGTTATCCCATAGGGCACTATAACACTGCACACACTGATCTTTTACATTGATCATTGTTATCCCATAGGGCACTATAACACTGCACACACTGATCTTTTACATTGATCATTGTTATCCCATAGAGACTATAACACTGCACACACTGATCTTTTACATTGATCATTGTTATCCCATAGGGCACTATAACACTGCACACACTGATCTTTTACATTGATCATTGTTATCCCATAGAGACTATAACACTGCACACACTGATTTTTTACATTGATCATTGTTATCCCATAGGGCTCTATAACACTGCACACACTGATTTTTTACATTGATCATTGTTATCCCATAGGAGACTATAACACTGCACACAATGATCTTTTACATTGATCATTGTTATCCCATAGGGACCTATAACACTGCACACACTGATCTTTTACATTCATCATTGTTATCCCATAGGAGACTATAACACTGCACACACTGATCTTTTACATCGATCATTGTTATCCCATAGGATAACATTGATCAATAATTCTGCCACTGGATCTCAGGCACTGAGCAGTCATTCGGCGATCGGACACACAGGAGGAAGGTAGGGGCCCTCCTTGTGTCCTCCAGCTGTTCAGGACACCGCAATTTCACTGTAATTTCTGGTTGCTGTGGCTACCATGGATTTCCCTGTGGTGCTCAGATAAGCCGGGATCATGGCGATCCAGACACTGCAGAACAGCAGCATGCTGAAGGTGATGTGCTTGGCCTCATTGAAAGTGTCCGGTAATGTCCTCACCATGAAAGCCAGAACAAAGCTCACCGCTGCCAGGAACCCCAGATAACCCAACATGGAGTAGAACCAGATATCTGAACCTGTATTACACTGAATGATGATCTTCCCAGGATAAGACTGAGTGTCCAGGTCCTGGAATGGGGGAGAGATAGACAACCAGATAACACAGATTACAACTTGAATGGAAGAACACAACAACACTATGGTATAGGGCAGCTTCAAACTCAGCCATTTTCTCCAGTGGCTTCCAGGCTTGGTGGATTTAAAAGCAACACAAACCATAATGGTCTTGGCAAGAAGTGAAGAGACGGCGACTGAGAAGAAGACTCCAAAACTGGTTTCACGTAATCTACAAGTGACATCACTGGGACGACCAAGAAACAAGAAGACAGAGAGGAAGCTGAGGAGGATGGAGACCAGGGGGAGATAATACTTTTCAGTGTCTATAGGAATATATCAGAAAATATACATTACGTTAAAAGCAAGTTTTATTTATCTGTACATCTACCTATATAGAGAGCTTTCTCTTCCACCAGGTGCAATTGTCCAG
Organism: Hyla sarda; assembly: GCF_029499605.1. NCBI lineage: Eukaryota > Metazoa > Chordata > Amphibia > Anura > Hylidae > Hyla > Hyla sarda. Next base: position 6,595,341 of record NC_079189.1, on the reverse strand, counting down.
GATTGGACCAGCTTCCCCAGTGAGGTTTGGGGCACAACAATTATTCTTTATAGAAACTGTCCAGCAGGATTGAAATTCTTTTATTTAAATCTAATAGAAGAATTTATCAAATGTGTTTGACTTATAGTTTTAACCCCTTAAGGACCAGGCCATTTTACACCTTAGGACCAGAGCGTTTTTTGCACATCTGACCACTGTCCCTTTAAACATTAATAACTCTGGAATGCTTTTAGTTATCATTCTGATTCTGAGATTGTTTTTTCGTGACATATTCTACTTTAACATGGTGGTAAATTTTTGTGGTAACTTGCATCCTTTTTTGGTGAAAAATCCCAAAATTTTATGAAAAAATTGAAAATTTAGATTTTTTCTAACTTTGAAGCTCTCTGCTTGTAAGGAAAATGGATATTCCAAATTAAAACATTTTTTTTTCACATTTCCAATATGTCTACTTTATGTTTGCATCATAAAATTTATGAGTTTTTACTTTTGGAAGACACCAGAGGGCTTCAAAGTTCAGCAGCAATTTTTAAATTTTTCACAAAATTTTCAAACTCACTATTTTTCAGGGACCAGTTCAGGTTTGAAGTGGATTTGAAGGGTCTTCATATTAGAAATACCCCATAAATGACCCCATTATAAAAACTACACCCCCCAAAGTATTCAAAATGACATTCAGTAAGTGTGTTAACCCTTTAGGTGTTTCACAGGAATAGCAGCAAAGTGAAGAAGAAAATTCACAATCTTAATTTTTTACACTTGCATGTTCTTGTAGACCCAATTTTTGAATTTTTACAAGGGGTAAAAGGAGAAAATTTATACTTATATTTGTAGCCCAATTTCTCTCGAGTAAGCACATACCTCATATGTCTATGTAAATTGTTCGGCGGGCGCAGTAGAGGGCTCAGAAGGGAAGGAGCGACAAGGGGATTTTGGAGAGTACGTTTTTCTGAAATGGTTTTTGGGGGGCATGTTGCATTTAGGAAGCCCCTATGGTGCCAGAACAGCAAAAAAAAAACACATGGCATACCATTTTGGAAACTAGACCCCTTGAGGAACGTAACAAGGAATAAAGTGAGCCTTAATACCCCACAGGTGTTTCACGACTTTTGCATATGTAAAAAAAAGATATAATTTTTTCACTAAAATGTGTGTTTCCCCCCAAATTTCACATTTTTGCAAGGGTTAATAGCAGAAAATACCCCCCAAAATTTGTAACCCCATCTCTTCTGAGTATGGAGGTACCCCATAAGTTGACCTGAAGTGCACTATGGGCGAGCTACAATGCTCAGAAGAGAAGGAGTCATATTTGGCTTTTTGAGAGCAAATTTTGCTCGGGGGGCATGTCGCATTTAGGAAGCCCCTATGGTGCCAGAACAACAAAAAAAAAACACATGGCATACCATTTTGGAAACTAGACCCCTTGAGGAAAGTAACAAGGAATAAAGTGAGCCTTAATACCCCACAGGGGTTTCACAACTTTTGCATATGTAAAAAAAATATATAATTTTTCACTAAAATGTGTGTTTCCCCCCAAATTTCACATTTTTACAAGGGTTAATAGCAGAAAATACCCCCCAAAATTTGTAACCCCATCTCTTCTGAGTATGGAGGTACCCCATAAGTTGACCTGAAGTGCACTACGGGCGAGCTACAATGCTCAGAAGAGAAGGAGTCATATTTGGCTTTTTGAGAGCAAATTTTGCTCGGGGGGCATGTTGCATTTAGGAAGCCCCTATGGTGCCAGAACAACAAAAAAAAACACATGGCATACCATTTTGGAAACTAGACCCCTTGAGGAAAGTAACAAGGAATAAAGTGAGCCTTAATACCCCACAGGGGTTTCACAACTTTTGCATATGTAAAAAAAAGATATAATTTTTTCACTAAAATGTGTGTTTCCCCCCAAATTTCACATTTTTGCAAGGGTTAATAGCAGAAAATACCCCCCAAAATTTGTAACCCCATCTCTTCTGAGTATGGAGGTACCCCATAAGTTGACCTGAAGTGCACTACGGGCGAGCTACAATGCTCAGAAGAGAAGGAGTCATATTTGGCTTTTTGAGAGCAAATTTTGCTCGGGGGGCATGTCGCATTTAGGAAGCCCCTATGGTGCCAGAACAACAAAAAAAACACATGGCATACCATTTTGGAAACTAGACCCCTTGAGGAAAGTAACAAGGAATAAAGTGAGCCTTAATACTCCACAGGGGTTTCACAACTTTTGCATATGTAAAAAAAATATATAATTTTTTCACTAAAATGTGTGCTTCCCCCCAAATTTCACATTTTTGCAAGGGTTAATAGCAGAAAATACCCCCCAAAATGTGTAACCCCATCTCTTCTGAGTATGGAGGTACCCCATAAGTTGACCTGAAGTGCACTACGGGTGAACTACAATGCTCAGAAGAGAAGGAGTCATATTTGGCTTTTTGAGAGCAAATTTTGCTCGGGGGGCATGTCACATTTAGGAAGCCCCTATGGTGCCAGGACAGCAAAAAAAACCACATGGCATACTATTTCGGAAACTACATCCCTCAAGAAACATAACAAGGGGTACAGTGAGTCTTCACACCCCACAGGTGTTTGATAAATATTCATGAAGTGGGATGTGAAAATGAAAAATTGGATTTTTTTACACTAAAATGCTGGGGTTACACCTAATTTTTCATTTTCACAAGTGGTAAAAGGAGAAAATGTCACCGTAAGTTTGTAAATACATTTCTTTGGAGTAAGGACATACCTCAAGTCTGGGCGTAAACAGCTTGCACACTGGTCTGAGAGGAGCAGGTCGCATTCAGGGGCCTTGAGCTTCTGCGTTGCGGCCTAAGGAGCCAGAACAGTGGGACCCCCCCTCAAGGGGCATTACATGGGGTAAATAACTGGGGTACACTAAATAACTAAAATGGGGTACAGTGGGACATAAAATTATAAAACAGGTTTTGATCCCAGAATGATGACCCAGAGCATAGCCAAAACTAAAAAATATGCCCACCCCAAACCCTATGCTCTGAATCATCATTCTGGGAATGTGACGTGTGTGGCCGTCCCTAACCTGTTGCCTCAAATGCGCACCCCGCTCAGGTGGAGAGAGAGCGCTGCGCATTTGAGGCAACAAAAAAAGTCCCCGATGATAGTGACTCAGTAACCCATGACCCAGAGAAAAAAATACCCCCAGAGGTCTCATCAGTTTTTTTTTTTTTTTTTAAATGAGTTTTTTTGGGCAATTTAGTGGTTTTATGGTGTTAAAATTTGGAATGTACTCTGGACATGGTACATTGGGGTCAAATTATGGAAAATTTAAATGAAAAGGGAAAATTTAGTACTCCATGGAAGTGTGATACTCCCTGAAGCAGTTTTTAATGCAGAGGCCCGAATGATCGGGGCAAGTGTCACACTGAGTGGTGGTGTCTTTCCGAATCCCCCTCCTGTTACACACTCTGCATTTTTTCTGGGATCGTCCCTTCTTTCCAGTATGGGGGACTTCACCTGGAAAGTGTTGGCCTGGGACGATCCTGGCACCTATAACTCCAGTTCCTTGGGAAGTCCGGCCTGCTCTTTCCCGGTCGCCAAAGATCAGGACCTTTAGGACTTCTTCTTGGAACTGGAGGAATGTCCCTGTGTTGCCAGCGTACTGGGACAGTACAAAAGAGTTGTACATGGCAACCTGTACCATGTAGACCGCAACTTTTTTGTACCATACCCGTGTTTTGCGCATGGCCATGTATGGCTTGAGGACTTGATCAGAAAGATCAACTCCCCCCATATACCGATTGTAGTCCAGAATACAATCGGGCTTGAGGACCGGTGTTGTGGTACCTCGCACAGTGACAGGTGAGCTGCCGTTACCATGAATAGTGGTCAGCATAAGGACATCCCTCTTATCCTTATACCTGACCAACAACAGGTTTTCATGGGTAAGGGCACGGGACTCACCCTTGGGCATAGGTGTCTGCAGAAAATTTATAGGGAGGCCTCTCTGGTTCTTCCGCACGGTCCCACAAGCGGACGTGGATCTGGCGGCGAGGGATGTGAAGAGAGGGATGCTGGTATAAAAGTTGTCCACGTACACGTGGTAACCCTTATCCAGCAAAGGGTGCACAAGCTCCCAAACGATTTTCCCGCTAACACCCAGAGTGGGGGAACAATCTGGGGGTTCAATACGGGAATCTCGTCCCTCATACACTCTAAACTTGAGAGTGTACCCAGAGGTACTCTCACAAAGTTTATAGAGCTTCACGCCATACCGCGCCCGCTTCGAGGGAATATACTGGCGGAAGATGAGTCTCCCCTTAAAACTGATAAGAGACTCATCAACAGAGAGGTCCCTGAGCGGTACATAGGCCTCCAAAAATTTGGCCCCAAAGTGATCGATGACCGGCCTCACTTTGTAAAGCCGGTCATGGGCGGGATCACCTCGGGGCGGACATGCCGCATTATCTGCATAATGCAGGCATTTCCGAATCGCCTCGTACCGCCTCCGTGCCATGACCATACTGTAAAGCGGGGTCTGGTAGAAGATGTCCCCGCTCCAGTACTGTCTGACACTTGGTTTTTTGACCAGGCCCATATGCAGCAAGAGGCCCCAAAATGTCCTCATCTCTGCTGCATCAATGGCGTACCATTCATTGGGCCTGGCCAAAACAGAATCAGGGTGGTGGGCGATGAACTGCCTGGCGTACAGATTCGTCTGCTCCCCCATTAGATTGACAAAACTGTCACTGAAAAAATAACTGAAATAGTCAATTTCAGTGAATCCAGAATTGTCAATCCGGATTCCGGAGTCGCCAACAAACTCCGGAACCCGTGGCTGATAAGCCTCTGGGGGTCTCCAGACAGGTTCACCGGAAGGGGGCTCTGGTAAACTTGTCTGGGGGGTCGGACTCCTAGAACGAGCAGCATCACCACTCGCACTAGTGCCGGCCACTGGGCCACTATCATGGGGGGTGCGTGGCCTCGCCTGGCGGCGTCTCCGCCGCCGTATAGGTGACTCATCATCAGTACTAGATGATGAGGAGGACGATGAAGAACACAGGAATGTTGGATCTTCATCGTCCTCACTGACAGATTCGGAGTCGGAGGCAAGAAAAGCATATGCCTCCGTTGCCGAAAATGCCTGGCGAGCCATCGCCTTTTTTCTACGGTGGTGGTGGTGGTGGGGGGGGTTGGTGGCGGGGGTGGCGGGTGTGTGTGTGGGGGGGGGAGGTGAGTATGTAGTGTGTGTGATTGGTGTAACTAACTGTATGGGGGGGAAAAAAGCGCTGCAGCAAAAAAAAAAAAATGGCCAAATGCAGCGCCCTGAATCCCTAATAGGGCCCGGGTCACACTAAAAAAAATTGTTGCGGACCCTTTAGGTCCTATTAGGGGGTCAGGGGGGGGGGAAATTTTTAACTTTTTTTTTACACTTTTTTTTACTTTACTTTTTACTTTTTTTTACTGGTTAACCCTACCTGTCCCTGGGGCTGTACTCTCTCCCTGCTCTAAGGGGGGTCTTCCTCTGTGAGGGGCTCCGATCTTCACGGAGGGGGGGTCCCTGGCTCCTTCTCGCAGCTCTGGCCGCTGAATGAACTCAGGGAGCAAGCAGAGCCGCAAGAAGGGGCCGTTAACCCCTCCCCTGCCGGCTGCTATTGGCCGGACGATCGTCCGGCCAATAGAAGCGATCCTGGGGGGTGACGACATCGCCACCTCCCCATAGATACAGAGGGTGATAGGGGGTGTATCCTACACCCCCGATCACCTTGTATCTCCGGGTCAGCGGGTCACACGTGACCCGCATCACCGGAATCGCCGAAAATCGCAAGTGTGAATTCACTTGCGATTTTCGGCGATCGCCTACATGGGGGGGTCTGATGACCCCCCTGGGCATTGGCGCGGGGTGCCTGCTGATTGATATCAGCAGTCACCCCGGTCCGGTCCCCGCCCGGCGCGCGGCAGGGACCGAAATTCCCACGGGCGTACAGGTACGCCCTTGGTCCTTAAGTACCAGGGAGCAAAGGCGTACCTGTACGCCCTTGGTCCTTAAGGGGTTAAAGGGGTTATCCAGGGAAAACATTTTTTTATATATCAACTGGCTCCAGAAAGTTAAACAGATTTGTAAATTAATATATATTTGCAGATGTGTAGAAAAAAGTCGGCCACTCACCGGTCTTCTTGGTTCAGCACATTTCTTTATTTAGCACATACTCACAACCGTGTTGCCCAGGGAGAAGACATAGATGGTGACGGGCGGGTGTCTTCTCCCTGGGCAACATGGTTGTGAGTATGTGCTAAATAAAGAAATGTGCTGAACCAAGAAGACCGGTGAGTGGCCGACTTTTTTCTACACATCTGCAAATATATATGGATTTACCTTCTTTATGGTCAGAGCACCACCTGCTTCTTATGTGCACGCCGCTATAGTGATTACTACCCAGGGATCACAAATTAAGCTGTGCCGAACTACTTCTCTTCTACTTCTCTACCTATACATTTGTAAATTACTTCTATTAAAAGATCTTAATTCTTTTAATACTTATAAGCTACTGAAGTTGAGTTGTTCTTTTCTGTCTAAGTGCTCTCTGATGACACGTGTCTCGGGAACTGTCCAGAGTAGAAGCAAATCCCCATAGTAAACCTCTTCTACTCTGTGCAGTTCCTGAGACAGACAGAGATGTCAGCAGAGTTCACTGTTGCCAGACAGAAAAGAACAACTCAACTTCAGCAGCTGATAATTATTGGAAGGATTAAGATTTTTTAATAGAAGTAATTTACAAATCTGTTTAACTTTCTTGAGCCAGTTGATATATAAAAAAAAGTTTTTCCCTGGAATACCCCTTTAACCCCTTAAGGACTCAGCCCATTTTGGCCTTAAGGACTCAGACAATTTAATTTTTACGTTTTCATTTTTTCCTCCTCGCCTTCTAAAAATCATAACTCTTTTATATTTTCATCCACAGACTAGTATGTGGGCTTGTTTTTTGCGCGACCAGTTGTCCTTTGTAATGACATCACTCATTATATCATAAAATGTATGGCGCAACCAAAAAACACTATTTTTGGGGGGAAATTTAAACGAAAAACGCAATTTTGCTAATTTTGGAAGGTTTCGTTTTCACGCCGTACAATTTATGGTAAAAATGACGTGTTCTTTATTCTGAGGGTCAATACGATTAAAACGATACCCATTATTATATACTTTTATATTATTGTTGCGCTTAAAAAAAATCACAAACTTTTTAACCAAATTAGTACGTGTCACGATGCCGGCTGGCAGGTAGTGGATCCTCTGTGCCAGAGAGGGATGAGAGGACCGCGCTAGTGGACCGGTTCTAAGCCACTACAGGTTTTCACCAGAGCCCGCCGCAAAGCGGGATGGTCTTGCTGCGGCGGTAGTGACCAGGTCGTATCCACTAGCAACGGCTTACCTCTCTGGCTGCTGAAGATGCTGAAGATAGGCGCGGTACAAGGGAGTAGGCAGAAGCAAGGTCGGACGTAGCAGAAGGTCGGGGGCAGGCGGCAAGGATCGTAGTCAGGGGCAACGGCAGGAGGTCAGGAACACGGACTAGGAACAGACTAGGGAACGCTTTCACTAGGCACTAAGGCAACAAGATCCGGCAAGGGAGTGCAGGGGAAGTGAGGTGATATAGGGAAGTGCACAGGTGAACACACTAATTGGGACCACTGCGCCAATCAGCGGCGCAGTGGCCCTTTAAATCGCAGAGACCCGGCGCGCGCGCGCCCTAGGGAGTGGGGCCGCGCGCGCCGGGACAGAACAGAGGGAGAGCGAGTCAGGTACGGGGGCCGGGGTGCGCATCGCGAGCGGGCGCTATCCGCCTCGCGAATCGCATCCCGGCTGAAGGCGGGACCGCAGCGCACCCGGTCAGTGGATCTGACCGGGGCGCTGCAACAACGAAGATGAGGCGAGCGCTCCGGGGAGGAACGGGGACCCGGAGCGCTCGGCGTAACAGTACCCCCCCCCTTGGGTCTCCCCCTCTTCTTGGGGCCAAAGAACCTGAGGAAAAAAAATTCAATTTTTCCGTGATGAGGTCCGATGCAAATTAGGAGGGGTTCTGTGTGGAAACGTAAGAGACAGTCCAATCTTTTATTGAAAAAACAATAGATGTAGAGGGGTCTGGCGAGACTGGTCACAGGAACGTAGAACCTGTTGATGAGAGAGGCCAAAAAAATTTTTCCTGCAGATCCGGAATCCAAGAAGAGCATAGTAGAGAACGAGAAGGTAGAGGCAGATATCCGCACAGGCACAGTAAGGCGTGGAGAAGCAGAGTAGACATCAAGAACTGTGTCACCTTTGTGCGGAGTCAGCGTATGTCTTTCCAGGCGGGGAGGACGGATAGGACAATCCTTCAGGAAGTGTTCGGTACCGGCATAGTACAGGCAAAGATTCTCCATGCGGCGTCGTGTCCTCTCTTGAGGTGTCAAGCGAGACCGGTCAACTTGCATAGCCTCCGCGGCGGGAAGCACAGGAACAGATTGCAGAGGACCAGAGGAGAGAGGAGCCGGGGAGAAAAAACGCTTCGTGCGAACAAAGTCCATATCCAGGCGAAGCTCCAGACGCCATCCGGAAGAACGCATGTCAATGCGAGTGGCAAGATGAATGAGTTCATGTAGGTCAGCAGGAGTCTCTCGTGCGGCCAGAACATCTTTAATGTTGCTGGATAGGCCTTTTTTAAAGGTCGCGCAGAGAACCTCACTATTCCAGGACAACTCGTAAGCAAGAGCACGAAACTGAATGGCGTACTCGCCAACGGAAGAAACACCCTGGGCCAGGTTCAGCAGGGCAATCTCGGCTGAAGAAGCTCGGGCAGGTTCCTCAAAGACACTTCGAATTTCCGAGAAGAAGGAGTGTACAGAGGCAGTGACGGGGTCATTGCGGTCCCAGAGCGGTGCGGCCCATGACAGGGCTTTTCCGGACAGAAGGCTGACTACGAAAGCCACCTTAGACCTTTCAGTAGGAAAGTGGTCCGACATCATCTCCAAGTGCTGGGAACATTGCGAAAGAAAGCCACGGCAATACTTAGAGTCCCCATCAAATTTGTCCGGCAAGGACAGGCAGAGGCTAGGAGTGGCCACTCGCTGCGGAGGAGGTGCAGGAGCTGGCGGAGGAGAAGATTGCTGGAGAAGTTGCGACTGAAGTTGGTGCGAAATGGTGGACATTTCCGACAGCTGACGGGTTAGAAGGGCGATCTGTCGGGCTTGCTGGGCGGCCACCGTGGTTAGTTCAGCGATAACTGACAGAGGAACTTCAGCGGGATCCATGGCCGGATCTACTGTCACGATGCCGGCTGGCAGGTAGTGGATCCTCTGTGCCAGAGAGGGATGAGAGGACCGCGCTAGTGGACCGGTTCTAAGCCACTACAGGTTTTCACCAGAGCCCGCCGCAAAGCGGGATGGTCTTGCTGCGGCGGTAGTGACCAGGTCGTATCCACTAGCAACGGCTTACCTCTCTGGCTGCTGAAGATGCTGAAGATAGGCGCGGTACAAGGGAGTAGGCAGAAGCAAGGTCGGACGTAGCAGAAGGTCGGGGGCAGGCGGCAAGGATCGTAGTCAGGGGCAACGGCAGGAGGTCAGGAACACGGACTAGGAACAGACTAGGGAACGCTTTCACTAGGCACTAAGGCAACAAGATCCGGCAAGGGAGTGCAGGGGAAGTGAGGTGATATAGGGAAGTGCACAGGTGAACACACTAATTGGGACCACTGCGCCAATCAGCGGCGCAGTGGCCCTTTAAATCGCAGAGACCCGGCGCGCGCGCGCCCTAGGGAGTGGGGCCGCGCGCGCCGGGACAGAACAGAGGGAGAGCGAGTCAGGTACGGGGGCCGGGGTGCGCATCGCGAGCGGGCGCTATCCGCCTCGCGAATCGCATCCCGGCTGAAGGCGGGACCGCAGCGCACCCGGTCAGTGGATCTGACCGGGGCGCTGCAACAACGAAGATGAGGCGAGCGCTCCGGGGAGGAACGGGGACCCGGAGCGCTCGGCGTAACAGTACGTTTATAATCCCTTTATTTTGATGACCTCTAACTTTTTTATTTTTCCGTATAAGCGGCGGTATGGGGGCTCATTTTTTGCGCCATGATCTGTACTTTTTTTTTATACCACATTTGCATATAAAAAACTTTTAATACATTTTTTATAATTTTTTTTTCAATAAAATGTATTAAAAAAGTAGGAATTTTGGACTTTTTTTTTTTTTTTCCGTTCACGGCGTTCACCGTACGGGATCATTAACATTTTGTTTTAATAGTTCGGACATTTACGCACGCGGCGATACCAAATATGTCTATAAAAAATGTTTTTTATGCTTTTTGGGGGTAAAATAGGAAAAAATGGACGTTTTACTTTTTTATTGGGGGAGGGGATTTTTCACTTTTTTTTTACTTTTACATTTTTTTACATTTTTTTTTACACTTGAATGGTCCCCATAGGGGACTATTCATAGCAATACCATGATTGCTAATACTGATCTGTTCTATGTATAGGACATAGAACAGATCAGTATTATCGGTCATCTTCTGCTCTGGTCTGCTCGATCACAGACCGGACAGCCGGACAGAGGAAGGAGAGGGGACCTCCGTGCGGCGTTCTGAATGATCGGATCCCCGCAGCAGCGCTGCGGGCGATCCGATCATTCATTCAAATCGCGCACTGCCGCAGATGCCGGGATCTGTATTGATCCCGGCACCTGAGGGGTTAATGGAGGACGCCTGCGAGATCGCGGGCGTCGGCCATTGCCGGCGGGTCCCTGGCTGCGATCAGCAGCGGGGATCAGCCGCGCATGACACGGGCATCGCTCCGATGCCCGCGGTTATGCACCGGACGTAAATGTACGTCCTGGTGCGTTAAGTACCACCTCACCAGGACGTACATTTACGTCCTGCATCCTTAAGGGGTTAAGGTGGAACCATATATACAGGTTTTCTAGTCTAAAACAATCAGAAAAATAAGGAATACCCAGTATGAAGAATATTAGATATTTCCTGTACGCATATGTGTACGCGTCCATCACACACATACTTTACGTAGCAGTGATGTGGTGATTAGTGTTGAGCAGCATAGGCCATATTCGAATTCTCGAATATTCGCGAATATATGGACGAATATTCGTCATATATTCGCTAAATTCGCATATTCGTAATATTCTCGTTTTATTTTCGCATATGCGAAAATTCGCGGATGCGAAAATTAACATGTGCAAAACTTAGCATATACAAAAATTTGCATACGTGAAAATTCGCACGCCAGTCTCACGCAGTAGTATTAGAGCCTTCTTTACACCAAACAAGCTGGAAGCAGAGAGGGGTGATCACTGTGATGTGTACTGGGAAAAAAAAACAAAAAAAAAAACGAATATTCGTAATTACGAATATATAGTGCTATATTCACGAATATTCGCGAATTCGCGAATGTGCGATATTCGCGAATAAAATTTGCCTTGCGAATATTCGCGAGCAACACTAGTGTTCATACACATCTCTGTTATTGCAATAATTATGTACATGTGGTTATAATTTATATTTTGAACATAATTCGGATCCTTGTTTTTTAAAGGGGTGCTCCGGTGAAAACCTTTTTTCTTTTAAATCAACTGGCTCCAGAAAGTTAAACATATTTGTAAATTACTTCTATTAAAAAATCTTAATCCTTCCTGTACTTATTAGCTGCTGAATACTACAGAGGAAATTCTTTTCTTTTTGGAATGCTCTCTGATGACATCACGAGCACAGTTCTCTCTGCTGACGTTATTATTATAATAATAATAACACTTTATTTATTGTTCTCCTTAGTGGGATTTGAACCCAAGTCCCCAGCACTGCAAGGCAGCAGTACTAACCACTGAGCCACCATGCTGCCCTTAGCCTACATTTGCTATGCACGGTTGCTAAAATGGACAGATATGTCAGCAGAGAGCACTGTGCTCGTGATGTCATCAGTGTTCCAAAAAGAAAGGAATTTCCTCTGTAGCATTCAGCAGCTAATAAGTACTGGAAGGATTAAGATTTTTTAATAGAAGTAATTTACAAATATGTTTAACTTTCTGGCACCAGTTGATTTAAAAGAAAAAAGGTTTTGACCGGAGTACCCCTTTAACGTCCTGCGCCGGCTCCCGCGATATGAAGCGGGATCGCGCCGCGCTCATCAAAGGCCGGGACCCGCGGCTAATACCACACATCGCCGATCGCGGCGATGTGCGGTATTAACCCTTTAGAAGCTTTGACCGCCGCTTCTAAAGCGAAAGTGACGCGGCTGCTCAGTCGGGCTGTTCGGGACCGCCGCGGTGAAATCGCCGCGTCCCGAACATCTGATCGGACACCGGGAGGGCCCTTACCTGCCTCCTCGGTGTCCGATCGGCGAATGACTGCTCCGTGCCTGAGATCCAGGCAGGAGCAGTCAAGCGCCGATAACACTGATCACAGGCGTGTTAATACACGCCAGTGATCAGCATAGGAGATCAGTGTGTGCAGTGTTATAGGTCCCTATGGGATAACAATGATCAGTATATGAGATCAGTGTGTGCAGTGTTATAGGTCCCTATGGGATAATAATGATCAGTATAAGAGATCAGTGTGTGCAGTGTTATAGGTCCCTATGGGATAATAATGATCAGTATAAGAGATCAGTGTGTGCAGTGTTATAGATCCCTATGGGATAATAATGATCAGTATAAGAGATCAGTGTGTGCAGTGTTATAGGTCCCTATGGGATAATAATGATCAGTATAAGAGATCAGTGTGTGCAGTGTTATAGGTCCCTATGGGATAATAATGATCAGTATAAGAGATCAGTGTGTGCAGTGTTATAGGTCCCTATGGGATAACAATGATCAGTATAAGAGATCAGTGTGTGCAGTGTTATAGGTCCCTATGGGATAACAATGATCAGTATAAGAGATCAGTGTGTGCAGTGTTATAGGTCCCTATGGGACCTATAACACTGCAAAAAAAATGTAAAAAAAAGTGTTAATAAAGGTCATTTAACCCCTTCCCTAATAAAAGTTTGAATCACCCCCCTTTTTCCCATAAAAAAAAATAAAACAGTGTAAAAAAAATAAAAATAAACATATGTGGTGTCACCGCGTGCGTAAATGTCCGAACTATAAAAATATATCATTAATTAAACCGCATGGTCAATGGCGTACGCGCAAAAAAATTCCAAAGTCCAAAAAAGCATATTTTGGTCACTTTTTATACCATTAAAAAATGAATAAAAAGTGATCAAAAAGTCCGATCAAAACAAAAATCATACCGATAAAAACTTCAGATCACGGCGCAAAAAATGAGTCCTCATAACGCCCTGTACGTGGAAAAATAAAAAAGTTATAGGGGTCAGAAGATGACATTTTTAAACGTATAAATTTTCCTGCATGTAGTTATGATTTTTTCCAGAAGTGCGACAAAACCAAACCTATATAAGTAGGGTATCATTTTAACCGTATGGACCTACAGAATAATGATAAGGCATAATTTTTACCGAAATATGCACTGCGTAGAAACGGAAGCCCCCAAAAGTTACAAAATGGCGTTTTTTCTTCGATTTTGTCGCACAATGATTTTTTTTTCCGTTTCGCCGTGCATTTTTGGGTAAAATGACTGATGTCGCTGCAAAGTAGAATTGGGGACGCAAAAAATAAGCCATAATATGGATTTTTAGGTGGAAAATTGAAAGGGTTATGATTTTTAAAAGGTAAGGAGGAAAAAACAAAAGTGCAAAAACGGAAAAACCCTGAGTCCTTAAGGGGTTAATATGTGTTATTTATCTGTGTAAATGGTTATGCATCACTGGAATGAAAATTTTACATGCGATATTGTCTGAAATATTTTAAATATGTTTCTAAATGTGATTAAGTATCTAATGATACTAATGATTCAGTATCTAATACTATATCTTAATTACTGACCAAAATATTTGTTTTGTTTAGTTAGAAGTGGGCAGAATATATTAATACATCAATTCTATTTTTTTATTCTATTTTTATGTTATCGATTTAGTAGTTAGATGTTTTATATCATTTGGCATGGATTCTCTTTTCAGAGTAATATCCAGATATCATATCATCTTTTGTGATTAAATGTGATGTTGTTTTACTATAACATACAGTAGTCCCTCAAGTTACAATATTAATTGGTTCCAGGACGACCATTGTATGTTGAAACCATTGTATGTTGAGACCAGAACTCTATGGAAACCTGGTAATTGGTTCTGAAGCCCCAAAATGTCACCCAAAAATAGGAAAAGGTGAGGATTAAATAAAAATAAGTAGATAAGCAATAGAGATAAAGAAATTCGTAACAAAGAAAAGCAAGAAAGATCTGCTGGGAGCTGTAAATCACTGTCTATGTCAGTGTTTCCCAAGCAGGGAGCCTCCAGCTGTTGCAAAACTACAACTCCCAGCATGCCCGGACAGCCAAAGGCTGTCCGGGCATGCTGGAAGTTGTAGTTTTGCAACAGCTGGGGGCACCCTGCTTGGGAAGCACTGGTCTATGTAGAGGACAGGAGCTACTTCAGGGTCCTGTACAGTACACACCGTGTCCTAAAAAAGTTACATGGTGTCGCCCTCACCTGGAGTCCAAAAGAGCAGTTAATCCTGGTACAGGTAAAGAGTACAGAACATGTACTGTAGGGGGCGCTACCAGACACCAGTCAGTGCATACACTTCAGTAATACAGGTAAAGAGTACAGAACATGTAATACCTCCCTGTACTGTAGGGGGTGCTACCAGACACCAGTCAGTGCATACACTTCAGTAATACAGGTAAAGAGTACAGAACATGTAATACCTCCCTGTACTGTAGGGGGGGCGCTACCAGACACCGGTCAGTGCATACGCTTCAGTAATACAGGTAAAGAGTAGTACAGAACATGTAATACCTCCCTGTACTGTAGGGGGCGCTACCAGACACCAGTCAGTGCATACGCTTCAGTAATACAGGAGTTTTACCAGTAAATGCCCATTCTGATTGGTCAGTTCATTGACACGTTTCACAGATCTGGACTGTCCATAGCATTGCATGTTGAGTCCGGTTTCAACTTACAATGGTCCACAAAAGACCATTGTATGTTGAAACTATTGTATGTTGAGGCCATTGTAAGTTGAGGGATCACTGTAGTTATTAACAAAGCCTACCAATGTTTTATTGATATCATTTTTTCTTATTATATTATTATATTGTAAATGTTATTTCCTAGTGCTACAACATGAAAGAACTTCCATCCGACAAATTTGCATCTGTTTGGAATCTTCTTAGCAAATCATAAAGGTCACATATTTTATTATATTTTTGTTGACCCTAATTCGTAATTGAGTTATGAACTTATGTCTTGACCTGATAGAAATCCCAGTGAGATTGTCTTGACATATATTTTCAACAACAGCAGAGCCCAGCCAGAGTATCAAAGTGTTTCCGCTGTGCAGTAAGCTCCACCCCTATGACTAGCTACCCCCTTGAATAGCTACCTATGTCATGGGAAAGCAGATCATAGAAAAAGAAAACTGGATTACTGTTATGCCGAGCGCTCCGGGTCCCCGCTCCTCCCCGGAGCGCTCGCAGCGTTTACCTGCTCGCAACGCCCCGGTCAGACCCGCTGACCGGGAGTGCTGCGATAGTCTCTCTAGCAAGGATGCGATCCGCGATGCGGGACGCGCCCGCTCGCGGTTCGCATCCCAGCCTGCTTACCAGTCCTGTCCTCCGTCTGTCCAGTCCTGGCGCGCGCGGCCCCGCTCCCTAGGGCGCGCGCGCGCCGGCTCTCTGCGATTTAAAGGGCCAGTGTGCTGCTGATTGGTGCCTGGTCCAAATTAGTGTTTTCACCTGTGCACTGGTCTATATTACCTCACTTCCCCTTCCCTGTATTGCCGGATCTTGTTGCCATTGTGCCAGTGAAAGCGTTTCCTTGTGTGTTCCTAGCCTGTGTTCCAGACCTCCTGCCGTTGCCCCTGACTACGATCCTTTGCTGCCTGCCCTGACCTTCTGCTACGTCCGACCTTGCTCTTGCCTTATCCCTGTGTACCGCACCTGTCTCAGCAGTCAGTCGGGGTTGAGTCGCTATCGGGTGGAACGACCTGGGGGTTACCTGCCGCAGCAAGTCCATCGTGCTTTGCGGCGGACTCTGGTGAATACCAGTAACCCCTTAGACTCCGTTCCCCTGGTACGGCCCACGTCATCACCTCACTGACACAGAGGATCCACCACCAGTGTCCTCTCAGTACCCGGATCCTGACAATTACTTTGGCTAATGGACTTAAGAAATAAGATTTATATTTTTCATTCAATAAAAGGGTAATGAGAGGATTTGGGGTGTTTTTATTTCAATAATATTTTAAGCAGTCGGGTGTCTTTTTTACGTAATTATATTTGGCTTAGTAACTAAAATTCATTATTACTCTGGTATTCATCGGCATCAAGCGTGTCGGGAAGAGCCGGGTACCATTAGGCCCGAAATATCAAAAAAGGCTGGTGTTATTAGGCTGACAATGGTCAAAATAAATGTCCCTTGCCTTCCTGGTAATGCCAGGGGGGGTTACTGCTTATTTTTGTACCTTGGTAATTATGGGAAACCTCACATTTTTTTTCTTTATTAAAAATAATCATGTAAAAGAAAGACGTGGAGTGGCTCTTGTTCTTACTACAACCAAAATAGACCTGGGCTGCCCAAACTGTACACCTCTACCCCCGGTGTACCAATAATAAATTATTAAGCAGAAAGATTATTGGGGCTCAAGGTCAAGGATTTGAGGACACAGGTGTATATATAATAATTAATTGATTTATTCTAATATAATAAAAAAGCTATACAGTGATACCAATAATACACAGGGCCCTTGGGTAATTATGGTGATAACTGTAAATTGTTAAGCAAACAATATGTATATAAAAATGTATAATAATAATAAGACCACCTATAATGTAAATAAAAAAAAATCTAAAAATAGTCTATAGCAGCAAATGGCAAAAAATCCAATATTCAGTTAATCCTGCAATGAAAACATCCAAAAAGATTGTCCAACAGTCATGAATGTAATCACTGGCTAGTGTTGGGTCCCCCATATTTTCCATAACCAGTCAAATACAAACCAAGCAGAACCGGTTAGTACCATCAGGGTGGCAAGGGCCATTTATTTTGGCCTGCCCTAGTCTAATACTATCAGCCTGCTATTGTTCCTGTCTCAGACCAGGTACTAGGATCTGAACACAGCTTCAAATCCTGTGCATATCTGTACATGTGACACTGACATGTGAACAGACCCTTCATAGGCCAACACTAAGTCCCAACTTACTAATGGATGCAATCTATCAGATAAGTATGAAAAAAGACACAAAGTTTAAGAAAAACTTGAGGTGTCAGCAGAGAGCACTGTGGGCAAGACAAAAAAAGAAATTCAAAAAGAAAAGAATTTCCTCTGTAGCATACAGCTGCTAAAAAGTACAGGAAGGGTAAAGATCTTTTTAATAGAAGTCATTTACAAATCTGTTTAACTTTCTGGCACCAGTTGATTAAAAAAAAAAATGTTTTCCACTGGAGTACCCCTTTAACCCAGGAAAGATATTAAGTTCATTCGGACTCCCTCAACATCAATGCCAATGAAGTGTTTACCTTCTGCTCATCACGACTAAGGGATCTTACACGGGAGGCGACAACACACACACTAGATGACATATTAGGCATAGAACCGAGGTGGGCTGCTTTACCTGGCTTTCCATAATAGTTTCCTAAAATTAGACCCCAAGAAGATCTTTAAAACATGAGAGAGGTGGACGGGTGACAAGGCTATCACTGCCACAATATTGGCGGGCTGGGGATCGGTGCGTAAGCAGGTCATTAATGAGTGATGGAGGGAGACTTACTATCAAATAACTCACACAGCGTTACATGGCTTTAACATTCTACCGTCCCCATCCTTCCCAGATAGGATCACTAGCTGCCCAAATTGTCAAAGGCCGCTTGCCAATCTTTACCATGGGGTCTGGGAATGCTCCCACACGACTGACTATTGGCGGATGGTGAGGACTTACATTCAGGACCATTGGAAGACACGGTTCCTTTTTACGCCTCAATCTTTTTCGTTCCATCAATTGCGCCCACCTGAGGGAGAACTGGGGGGAGTGGAGGAGAGGATCTCGCTGTTTATACACATTGTGCTTTTAATGGCGTTGAGGTGTTTTTTACCAAATGGTTGGAAGCGGTAATGCCAGATTTGCCAATGTTGGTGTCTCAACTGAAAACAGTTTTAAGGGTTGACAGATTGGATGCTGAGAGACATAGGGACTTCTTTTTATTGTGACTCACTTTGACTCTTGGGGGGGTTGCCGAAATAGTTTGTCCCTTTCAACATACCACGTGGCCCTCAGGGGTACTTGGAGCCCTACAGTTGCCTGATAGCTAGTTGATTCAGACCATTTAGTCAGTTTCGTTGCCTATGCTAGGTCCCTTGGGACTCAAAGTAAAAGGTTTAGAGATCGATACAGTCAATTGTTGTCATGAGATCCTGTTAACGATTTTGTTACGGGGGGGGGGATATGAAGGATGGTGCAAAGTCATTGGTTTTCTAGTTTCATGCTGAGGTTTTTCGGTTTTCTAGTTTTCTTATGTTTGGGACTTAATTACCAAGTGTTTTCAGAGGCGTTTTTTATGACGGCTACGGTGGAACTGAACCATTGCTGAATTAGTTCCTTGTTTCTTCTAGCAGAGTGAATGGATTATTGTGTAGTCTCTCTTTATATAATGTATATTTTTTATAGAATTTTGTATTATGCAAAAGCTGTTTAATAAAAATATGTTTAACCCCTTAAGGACACAGACCATTTTGACCTTAAGGATGCAGCGAAGTTTACTTTAGCATTTTCGTTTTTTCTCCCTCGCCTTCTAAAAATTATAACTTTTTACATTTTCATCCACGGACTAATATGAGGGCTTGTTTTTTGCATGACCAGTTGTCCTTTGTAGTGACATCACTCATTTTCACGCTGTACAATTTACGGTAAAAATTACATGTTTTATTTTGTGCTATCCCGGTACTGGACTCGGTCCCGTTCCTTTGTCATAAGTCCCCATAATCATGCTGTTAAGGCTCTCTTGGTGGGTTAACCCCTAGTCGCCCCCTAATGTAATTAAAAAATGTATATATTTAATATATTTTAGTGTAGTGTCAATAATGTACAGGACCTTTGGGTCATGTGATTAGGTCATGTGATGTAACCATAATGCCTTGGTTTAGGATCGACAGGTTTGGGGACCAATAAGCTTTGATCCTGCCCCTTCTGTATATAAGGGCGCTTCATCCAATAATCTCTCTCTTAGTTCCGGACTACCAAACTGAGCAGATCTGTGATCACAGCTACAAGACAAGTTAGGCCTGAAGCCTTCCACTTCAGCACCGGGTCTAAACCGTGAGTTAATCCAACTCCATCCTACAAATCCTACGTGACTACTAAACCTAAAACATACCCCTAAATTCAGTGGAACAGCGTACAAAAAGAATCAAAGCTTATTTACTACAAAGTCAACCTGTGAGGAGCCTAAATCCCGGTCCTCTGTAAAGACTGTTTGTTATTCATCCTGCATAAAATCTGCAGTAAAGTTATTTACATTTTGTGGGTCAATCTAATTAAAATGATACCCATGATTACATCATTTTTTTTATTATTGTACGTCTTTAAAAAAATCTCAAACCTTTTAACCAAATTACTGTGTTTAAAATCCCTCTATTTTGGCGACCTATAACTTTTCCATTTTTCCGTATAAGCAACAGTATGAGGGCTCATTTTTTGCGCCATGATCTGTTCTTTTTTTTTTCGATACTCAATTGCATATATGAATCGTTTTATTAATGAATTTTTGTAATTAAGCAATTTTGGATTTTTTTTACGTTTATGCCGTACGGGATCATTAACATAACATTTTTATATGTTTATTAATTTATTGTACACTTTCTGGGAATAAAATGGGAAAAAGTGACGATTTAAATTTTTATTGGAGGAGGGGATTTTTTTTAAAAATATTTTTTTACATTTTTTTGACATTTTAATAGTCCCCATAGGGGACTATCTACAGCAATCATTCAATTGCCATTACTGTTCAGTGCTATGCATAGGACATGGCACTGATCAGTGTTATCGGTCATCTTCTGCTCTTGTCTGTTCGATCTCAGACCAGAGCAGAAGACCCCAGGAGATGGATGGAGGCAGGTGAAGGGACCTCCGTCTGCCATTATGGATGATCGAATCCGAGTGACCGCACTGCCGCAGATGCCATGATCTGTATTGATCAGGGCATCTGAGGGGTTAATGGCAAACATCAGCACGATCGCTGATATCCGCCATTATCGGTGGGTCCCGGGCTGCTGATAAGAGCTGGGACCTGCCGCGCATGACATGAGCACCACTCCGGTGTTCACAGTCATGTACAGGACATAAATGTAAATGTACGTCCTGGTGCATTAAAGGGGTATTCCAGGAAAAAAACTTTTTTATATAGATATAAACTGGCTCCAGAAAGTTAAACAGATTTGTAAATTACTTCTATTAAAAAATCTTAATCCTTACAGTACTTATGAGCTTCTGAAGTTGAGTTGTTCTCTTCTGTCTAAGTGCTCTCTGATGACACGTGTCTCGGGAACCACCCAGTTTAGAAGAGGTTTGCTTTGGGGATTTTCTTCTAAACTGGGCGTTTCCCGAGACACGTGTCATCAGAGAGCACTTAGACAGAAAAGAACAACTCAACTTCAGAAGCTCATAAGTACTGAAAGGATTAAGATTTTTTTTAATAAAAGTAATTTGCAAATCTGTTTAACTTTCTGGAACCAGTTGATATATAAAAAATTTTTTTTTCCTGGAATACCCCTTTAACCCCTTAAGGACCGAGCCCTTTTTCACCTTAAGGACCAGAGCATTTTTTGCAATTCTGACCACTGTCACTTTAAACATTAATAACTCTGGAATGCTTTTAGTAATCATTCTGATTCCGAGATTGTTTTTTCGTGACATATTCTACTTTAACATAGTGGTAAAATTTTGTGGTAACTTGCATCCTTTCTTGGTGAAAAATCCCCAAATTTGATGAAAAAAATGAAAATTTTGCATTTTTCTAACTTTGAAGCTCTCTGCTTGTAAGGAAAATGGATATTCCAAATAATTTTTTTGGGGTTCACATATACAATATGTCTACTTTATGTTTGCATCATAAAATTTATGAGTTTTTACTTTTGGAAGACACCAGAGGCTTCAAAGTTCAGCAGCAATTTTGAAATTTTTCACAAAATTTTCAAACTCGCTATTTTTCATGGACCAGTTCAGATTTGAAGTGGATTTGAAGGGTCTTCATATTAGAAATACCCCATAAAAGACCCCATTATAAAAACTACACCCCCCAAAGTATTCAAAATGACATTCAGTAAGTGTATTAACCCTTTAGGTGTTTCACAGGAATAGCAGCAAAGTGAAGGAGAAAATTCTAAATCTTCATTTTTTACATTCGCATGTTCTTGTAGACCCAATTTTTGAATTTTTGCAAGGGGTAAAAAGGAGAAAATGTTTACTTGTATTTGAAACCCAATTTCTCTCGAGTAAGGGCATACCTCATATGTCTATGTTAATTGTTCGGCGGGCGCAGTAGAGGGCTCAGAAGGGAAGGAGCGACAAATGGTTTTTGGGGGGCATGTCACCTTTAGGAAGCCCCTATGGTGCCAGGACAACAAAAAAAAAAACATGGCATACCATTTTGGAAACTAGACCCCTCAGGGAACGTAACAAGGGGTAAAGTAAACCTTAATACCCTACAGGTGTTTCACGACTTTTGCATATGTAAAAAAAATATTTTTTTTTTACCTAAAATGCTTGGTTTCTCAAAAATTTTACATTTTTAAAAAGGTTAATAGCAGAAAATAACCCCCAAAATTTGAAACCCAATTTCTTCCGATTCAGAAAACACCCCATATGGGGGTGAAAATTGCTCTGCTGGTGCACTACAGGTCTCAGAAGAGAAGGAGTCACATTTGGTTTTTTGAAAGCAAATTTTGCTCTGGGGGCATGCCGCATTTAGGAAGCCCCTATGGTGCCAGGACAGCAAAAAAAACACATGGCATACCATTTTGGAAACTAGACCCCTCGGGGAACGTAACAAGGGGTAATGTGAACCTTAATACCCTACAGATGTTTCACGACTTTTGCATATGTGAAAAAAAAAATTTTTTACCTAAAATGCTTGGTTTCACAAAAGTTTTACATTTTTAAAAAGGGTAATAGCAGAAAATACCCCACAAAATTTGAAGCCCAATTTCTCCCGAGTACGGCGATACCCCATATGTGTCCCTAAACTGTTGCCTTGAAATACGACAGGGCTCCAAAGTGAGAGCACCATGCGCATTTGAGGCCTAAATTAGGGACCTGCATAGAGGTGGACATAGGGGTATTCTACGCCAGTGATTCCCAAACAGGGGGCCTCCAGCTGTTGTAAAACTCCCAGCATGCCTAGACAGTCAGTGGCTATCTGGCAATACTGGGAGTAGTTGTTTTGCAACAGCTGGAGGCTCCGTTCTGGAAACAGTGGCGTACCAGACGTTTGTCATTTTTATTGGGGAGGGGGGTTGTGTAGGGGTATGTGTATATGTAGTGTTTTTTACTTTTTATTTTATTTTGTGGTAGTGTAGTGTTTTTAGGGTACAGTCGCACGGGCGGGGGTTCACAGTAGTTTCTCGCTGGCAGCTCAAACTTGCAGCCGGATACTTACTGTAATCCTCCGCCCATGTGAGTGTACCCTGTACGTTCACATTGGGGGGGGGGGGGGGGGGGACATCCAGCTGTTGCAAAACTACAACTCCCAGCATGTACGGTCTATCAGTGCATGCTGGGAGTTGTAGTTTTGCAACCGCTGGAGGCTCCGTTTTGGAAACAGTGACGTACCAGACGTTTTTCATTTTTATTGGGGAGGGGAGGGGGGCTGTGTAGGGGTATGTGTATATGTAGTGTTTTTTACTTTTTATTTTATTTTTTGTTAGTGTAGTGTAGTGTTTTTAGGGTACAGTCGCACAGGCGGGGGTTCACAGTAGTTTCTCGCTGGCAGTTTGAGCAGCGGCAGAAAACTTTCCGCAGCTCAAACGTGCAGCCGGATACTTACTGTAATCCTCCGCCCATGTGAGTGTACCCTGTACGTTCACATTGGGGGGGAACATCCAGCTGTTGCAAAACTACAACTCCCAGCATGTATGGTCTATCAGTGCATGCTGGGAGTTGTAGTTTTGCAACCGCTGGAGGCTCCGTTTTGGAAACAGTGACGTACCAGACGTTTTTCATTTTTATTGGGGAGGGGAGGGGGGCTGTGTAGGGGTATGTGTATATGTAGTGTTTTTTACTTTTTATTTTATTTTGTGTTAGTGTAATGTTTTTAGGGTACAGTCGCACAGGCGGAGGTTCACAGTAGTTTCTCGCTGGCAGTTTGAGCAGCGGCAGAAAACTTTCCGCAGCTCAAACTTGCAGCCGGATACTTACTGTAATCCTCCGCCCATGTGAGTGTACCCTGTACGCTCACATTGGGGGGGAACATCCAGCTGTTGCAAAACTACAACTCCCAGCATGTATGGTCTATCAGTGCATGCTGGGAGTTGTAGTTTTGCAACAGCTGGAGACACACAGGTTGGGAAACACCGAGTTTGGTAACAAAATCAGTGTTTTGCAACCAGTGTGCCTTCAGCTGTTGCAAAAGCTACAACCCCCAGCATGTACGGACAGCGGAAGGGCATGCTGGGTCTTGTAGTTATGCAACAGCCGGAGGCATACTACATTGGCTGGGGATGCTGGGGATTGTAGTTATGCAACAGCTGGAGACACACTGGTTTGCTACTTAAGTCAGTGTGCCTTCAGCTGTTGCAAAACTACAACTCTCAGCAGTCACCGACAGCCAACGGGCATGCTGGGAGTTGTAGTTATGCAACCACCAGATGCACCACTACAACTCCCAGCATGCACTTTAGCTGATTGTGCAAGCTGGGAGTTATAGTTATACAACAGCTGAAGGTACACTTTTCCATAGAAAGAATGTGCCTCCAGCTGTTGCAAAACTACAAGTCCCAGCATGCCCATAAGGGCATGCTGGGAGTTGTGGTGGTCTGCCTCCTGCTGTTGCATAACTACAGCTCCCAGCAAGCCCTTTTTGCACGCTGGGAGCTGTTGCTAAGCAACAGCAGGAGGCTGTCACTCACCTCCTGCTGCTGCTCAGGGAATAGGTCAGTCCCGCCGCCGCCATCGCTCCTGGGGCCCCGATCCCAATAGGGACGCCGGGGATCGGGGTCCCCAGCACCCGGGGTCTTCTGCCCGCACCCGCTCACGTCCTCCGGAAGAGGGGCGGAGCGGGTTGCGGGAGTGACACCCGCAGCAGGCGCCCTGATTGGTCGGCCGAGAATGCGGACGATGAATCAGGGCAATCGTGAGGTAGCACCAGTGTCACCTCACCCCTGCTGGCTCTGGCTGTTCGGGGCCAGTAATTGCGGGTCATCGGGTCACTGGAGACCCGATTGACCCGGAATCCGCCGCAGATCGCTGGACTGAATTGTCCAGCGATCTGCGGCAATCGCCGACATGGGGGGACATAATGACCCCCCTGGGCTATATGCCGGGATGCCTGCTGAACGATTTCAGCAGGCATCCGGCCCCGGCTCCCCTATGGCTAGAGGCGGGGGCCGGAAAGGCTCAGGTCGTATCCATACGCCCTCGGTCCTTAAGGACTTGGAAACGGGGGCGTATGGATACGCCCTATGTCCTTAAGGGGTTAAGTACCAGGGGACAAGGACATAAATTTACATCCTATGTCGTTAAGGAGTTAAAAACAAAGTAGGAAAATAGATCTAAATCTTTACAAATTGGGCAATGTTGTAATAGTACTGACTCGTAGAATAAATATGACATTTTCACTATAGAACAAAAAAACTTTCTAGAGATTAGATTCCAAAAATATAGCAGGTGCAGCAGTTGTATACAATTACAGAACATGGCAAATATATCAAAATATATCAAATAACAAAAATTAATATTGCACCACCAAAAATTGCGTGTGCTATATAAGGTGCTACAGTAAAGAGGTAAATGTGAAATAGCTCCCAGCTTCTATTGCACCTATAAACAAAGAGTGTATGTGCAGATGGACGGAATTCCTATTCGGTTGTCACCCTGCAGTTCATATTTGTTACGCCTAGCGCTCCGGGTCCCCGCTCCTCCCTGGAGCGCTCACGGCGTCTTTCTCCCTGCAGCGCCCCGGTCAGTCCCGCTGACCGGGAGCGCTGCACTGTCATGGCCGTCGGGGATGCGATTCGCACAGCGGGACGCGCCCGCTCGCGAATCGCGTCCCAGGTCACTTACCCGTCCCGGTCCCCTGCTGTCTTGTGCTGGCGCGCGCGGCTCCGCTCTCTAGGGCGCGCGCGCGCCAGCTCTCTGAGACTTAAAGGGCCAGTGCACCAATGATTGGTGCCTGGCCCAATTAGCTTAATTGGCTTCCATCTGCTCCCTGGCTATATCTGATCTCCTCCCTTGCACTCCCTTGCCGGATCTTGTTGCCTTGTGCCAGTGAAAGCGTTTAGTGTGTCCAAAGCCTGTGTACCTGAACTTCTGCTATCCATCTTGACTACGAACCTTGCCGCCTGCCCCCGACCTTCTGCTACGTCTGACCTTGCCTCTGCCTAGTCCTTCTGTCCCACGCCTTCTCAGCAGTCAGCGAGGTTGAGCCGTTGCTAGTGGATACGACCTGGTTGCTACTGCCGCAGCAAGACCATCCCGCTTTGCGGCGGGCTCTGGTGAAAACCAGTAGCCTCTTAGAACCGGTCCACTAGCATGGTCCACGCCAATCCCTCACTGACACAGCGGATCCACAACCCGTAGCCGAATCGTGACAGTAGATCCGGCCATGGATCCCGCTGAGGTGCCGCTGCCAAGTCTCGCTGACCTTCCCACGGTGGTCGCTCAGCAATCGCAGCAAATTGCCCAACAAGGACAGCAGCTGTCGCAGTTGACCGCCACGTTACAGCAACTTCTGCCTCTGCTACAGCAGCAACCATCTCCTCCGCCAGCTCCTGCACCTCCTCCGCAGCGAGTGGCCGCTCCTAGCCTCCGCTTGTCCCTGCCGGACAAATTTGATGGGGACTCTAAACTCTGCCGTGGATTTTTGTCTCAGTGTTCCCTGCATATGGAGATGTTGTCGGACTTGTTTCCTTCAGAACGGTCTAAGGTGGCGTTCGTAGTAAGCCTTCTTTCAGGAAAGGCCTTGTCTTGGGCCACACCGCTCTGGGACCGCAATGATCCTGCCACAGCCACAGTCCAGGCCTTCTTCGCTGAAGTCCGGAGTGTCTTCGAGGAGCCAGCCCGAGCTTCTTCTGCCGAGACTGCCCTGTTGAACCTGGTCCAGGGTAATTCTTCAGTGGGCGAGTACGCCATCCAATTTCGTACTCTTGCTTCCGAGTTATCATGGAATAACGAGGCTCTCTGCGCGACCTTTAAAAAAGGCCTATCCAGTCGCATCAAGGATGTGCTGGCCGCACGAGAGATTCCTGCCAACCTGCAAGAACTCATCCATTTAGCTACCCGCATTGACATGCGTTTTTCTGAGCGACACCAAGAGCTCCGCCAGGAAAAAGACGTAGATCTCTGGGCACCTCTCCCACAGTATCCATTGCAATCTACGCCTGGGCCTCCCGCCGAGGAGGCCATGCAAGTGGATAGGTCTCGCCTGACCCAGGAAGAGAGGAATCGCCGTAGGGAAGAAAATCTCTGTCTTTACTGTGCCAGTACCGAGCATTTCTTGGTGGATTGCCCTATCCGTCCTCCACGTCTGGGAAACGCACGCACGCACCCAGCTCACGTCGGTGTGGCGTCTCTTGGTTCCAAGTCTGCTTCTCCACGTCTCACGGTGCCCGTGCGGATTTCTCCTTCAGCCAACTCCTCCCTCTCAGCCGTGGCCTGCTTGGACTCCGGTGCCTCTGGAAATTTTATTTTGGAGTCGTTTGTTAATAAATTCCGCATCCCGGTGACCCGTCTCGTCAAGCCGCTCTACATTTCCGCGGTCAATGGAGTCAGACTGGATTGCACCGTGCGTTACCGCACAGAACCCCTCCTGATGTGTATTGGACCCCACCACGAAAGGATTGAGCTCTTCGTTCTCCCCAACTGTACCTCTGAGGTCCTCCTCGGTCTGCCGTGGCTCCGGCTTCATTCTCCCACCCTTGATTGGACCACCGGGGAGATCAAGAACTGGGACTCTGCCTGCCTTAGGAAGTGCCTCTCCCCCCCTCCCAGTCCCGTCAGGCAAGCCTCTGTGCCTCCTCATGGCTCCCGTCCTTGTGTCACCCTGCCCCGTGCCAAGCTTCACCCTCTGCCCTCCCTCCCCATTCCAACTCCTGCTGTACTGCCTGCCGTTGAGGAAACCCTCCATTCTTTCCCGGTGTCCTCATCCCAGGGGAGGCAGTTACCGGACAAAAAAAAGGGGAGACCTAAGGGGGGGGTACTGTTACGCCTAGCGCTCCGGGTCCCCGCTCCTCCCCGGAGCGCTCACGGCGTCTTTCTCCCTGCAGCGCCCCGGTCAGTCCCGCTGACCGGGAGCGCTGCACTGTCATGGCCGTCGGGGATGCGATTCGCACAGCGGGACGCGCCCGCTCGCGAATCGCGTCCCAGGTCACTTACCCGTCCCGGTCCCCTGCTGTCTTGTGCTGGCGCGCGCGGCTCCGCTCTCTAGGGCGCGCGCGCGCCAGCTCTCTGAGACTTAAAGGGCCAGTGCACCAATGATTGGTGCCTGGCCCAATTAGCTTAATTGGCTTCCATCTGCTCCCTGGCTATATCTGATCTCCTCCCTTGCACTCCCTTGCCGGATCTTGTTGCCTTGTGCCAGTGAAAGCGTTTAGTGTGTCCAAAGCCTGTGTACCTGAACTTCTGCTATCCATCCTGACTACGAACCTTGCCGCCTGCCCCCGACCTTCTGCTACGTCTGACCTTGCCTCTGCCTAGTCCTTCTGTCCCACGCCTTCTCAGCAGTCAGCGAGGTTGAGCCGTTGCTAGTGGATACGACCTGGTTGCTACTGCCGCAGCAAGACCATCCCGCTTTGCGGCGGGCTCTGGTGAAAACCAGTAGCCTCTTAGAACCGGTCCACTAGCACGGTCCACGCCAATCCCTCGCTGACACAGCGGATCCACAACCCGTAGCCGAATCGTGACAATATTACAGGCATTGAAAGATCCCGCTGCCATGATTATCAAAAAATTTCCGTACCCATGTGGGACTGCACTCCTGCACCTCCGCAACCCCTACAGCTGTTTTGTCTCCTTTCTCAGGGGGCTCACTATCTGTCTATCCTCCTGCTTCTTATATGCTGTCTACCGTATTTTTTGCCGTATAAGATGCACCCAATTTTCAAGGAGGAAAATCTAGAGAAAAAAAAAGATTCTTAACCAAATACAATGTAAAGTATAGTGGTACAGTGGTCTACAACCTGCGGACCTCCCGATGTTGCAAAACTACAACTCCCGGCATGCCCGGACAGCCAACGGCTGTCCGGGCATGCCGGGAGTTGTAGTTTTGCAACATCGGGAGGTCCGCAGGTTGAAGATCACTGGTATAGGAGGTAGTACTCACCTGTCCCCGCCGCTCCGGACCCGTCACCGCTCGTCACCGCTTCCCTGGATGTAGCCCTCCATCGCTGTCGCCACGTCCCCGGGGTGTCCACGTCGCTCCGGAACATCTCTGCTGCCCGGGATCCTCGCTCACCTTCGACGCCATCACGTCGCTGCGCACACCGCTCCTATTAGATGACGGGACGGTGTGCGCAGCGACGTGATGACGACGAAGGAGAGCGCCGGCCATGCAGGGGATCCCGGCGCGGAGCAGGTATTCGCTGATCGGACATCGAGGAGGCAGGTAAGGTCCCTCCCGGTGTCCTGTAAGCTGTTCGGGACGCCGCGATTTCACTGCAGCTGTCCCGAACAGCCCGACTGAGCAGCCGGGTCAGTTTCACTATCGCTTCAGACGCGGCGGTCAGCCTTGATTGCCGCGTCTGAAGGGTTAACACAGGGCATCACCGCAATCGGTGATGTCCTGTATCAGCCGCGGGTCTCTTCCGTTGATGGCCGCAGGGACCGCCACGATATGACAGTGTTTTAATGTGTATTTGCCGTATAAGACGCACCAACTTTCCCCCCCCCCCCCCCCCCCCCCCTCCAGTTTTGGGGAAGAAAAAGTGCGTATTATACGGTGAAAAATACGGTAACTACATACTATTTCGGGAACACCCCTTGCATTACCGCCCGCCACTGCAGGGATCACATGACTCGGTGCACATCACGCAAGATGTGGGACAATCTTGCCGGGGTGTATTCGCGTCCCAATGATGCTGCGCATGCGTCGGCAAAAATATTCGCCGGGTCATGCGCAGCGCATTTTTGGTCACCAATCACTGCAGCGCTCTCACTAAACATCGCTGGTGTGCGTACATATTGTGATCAGTTTGTACTGCCGTAGTATACCCTATAAATAAGGGGATTTACTGTAGTTATTCACTATGCTTGGCAAATATCCGAAATTAATCACCCTCTAACAAAGTGACAGTGCTCAATATAATGTACAAAAAGCTAATATTTATAATCCATAATGATTTAAACCATACTTAAAGGGGTACTCCGCCCCTGGCATCTTATCCCCTATCCAAAGGATAGGGGATAAGATGTCAGATCGCCAGGGTCCCGCTGCTGGGGACCCCGGGGATTGCCGCTGCGGCACTGCGCTATCGTTACTGCACAGAGCGAGATCGCTCTGCACGTAATGACGGGCGATACAGGGGCCGGAGCAGCGTGACGTCATGGCTCCGCCCCTCATGACATCACGGCCCGTCCCCTTAATGCAAATCTATGGCAGGGGGCGTGACAACCGCCACGCCCCCTTCCCATAGACTTGTATTGACGGGGGCGGGCCGTGACGTCACGAGGGGCGGAGCTGTGACGTAACGATGCTCCGGCCCCTGTATCGCCCGTCATTACGTGCACAGCGATCTCGCTCTGTGCAGTAACGATAGCGCAGTGCCGCAGCGGCAATCCCCGGGGTCCCCAGCAGCGGGACCCTGGCGATCTGACATCTTATCCCCTATCCTTTGGATAGGGGATAAGATGTCTAGGGGCGGAGTACCCCTTTAAAGTGACAGTGCAAAACGCAGTGTTAATGCAGGTAATATGTAAGTGGTTATTTATTCTTAAAGTGACAGTGCAAAACAAAGTGCTAATGCAAACAAAATGCAATGGCAACCACATGTACATTAAAGTGACTGTGAACACATATACAAAATACAATGGAGTCTCATTATACAATATCCTCATTTAGGTGTCAGAACTATTATCATTTTAATTCTGAAGTATGACAAAGTGACATGCTTTCTGATAATGCGCAACATCTTCCCATTCACATATTAATACACCATTGTATGAAATAATATAACCAGATTATATTTCAACACAATTCGACTATTTATTCATCCCAATAATCCACTCTATTCACCATCCTCCTGATATCACTATCAGGGGGGGGACGGGACACCATACACCCTATTAAGGGACACAGCCTAAAACTATGACCAATGTGGTTTGATCTACCTTCTGTCTAGCATACAAAAACGCAAAAAAACTAAATGCGACCATAAAATAAAATAAGTGACCTTGTGAACGTATGGTATATGTGATCCCTTCGGATCCTGTTTGCGGTGCAGCCGTCCGGGTTACTTGAGATGTGTGGCAGCATGATACGGCAATAAAGAACATTTTTGAAATAACTGAGACTCACCAAATCTTCATTCCATCCACGGTTGGTGCCGAACATCCCGGGAACCTTTTTTCCAGACCCTGCAAACTTTATCACTTGAATGAAATACATCTGTACGGGTTATGTTCTGACAGGCTATACAGTCACCACATGGAAAACATCCTAACCTTGGTTTCCTATTTGAAAAAAAGGTTTTTAACAGATTTGTAAATTACTTCTATTAAAATATCTTAATCCTTTCAGTACTTATGAGCTTCTGAAGTTAAGGTTGTTCTTTTCTGTCTATGTGCTCTCTGATCACACGTGTCTCGGGAAACGCCCAGTTTAGAAGCAAATCCCCATAGCAAACCTCTTCTAAACTGGGCGGTTCCCGAGACAAGTGTCATCAGAGAGCACTTAGACAGAAAAGAATAACCTTAACTTCAGAAGCTCATAAGTACTGAAAGGATTACAATTTTTTAATAGAAGTAATTTACAAATCTGTTTAACTTTCTGGTGCCAGTTGATATATAAAAAAAAGTTTTTTCCTGGAATACCCCTTTAATATCGGATCTGTCTTCAAAACCCACCAATGTTTGTTAATCATATTGTCCCACTGACAATTAAATGTTTATATAAATCTGGTTATATTGAGGGACATTTATCAATGTTTGCTTTTTCCTTACTTTTTTTTTTGCTTATGACTTATTTATCAACTGGTTGCAGCCTGTTGATAATTTTCTTTCACGTAAGCAATTTTTCCTTTTTTACTTTGGTAGTAGCTTTTTCTGCTCAATGTTTGAGCTGGAGTAAATTTAGTACATTTTTAACCCTATTGCGACTTTTCTTTTGCGCAGTTGCGACTGTCGCAGTTAATAAATACCTGACTACCCGTAGTCCATTTTAAAATTATTACTACGTAGTTAATTTTTGGAAAACTTGCTTTCCTCGCTTTCCAGTCAAAATATCGCACGAAAAATCGCGTAGTCGCAGTTGTGGCAATTTTGCGACAATTATAGTAAAGAAAACCTGACTAAACCCGTTGATAAATGTCCATAATTATCTCCACTTTTTTTTTTTACAATTTGTTTTATTTACCAACAGATCTTCTCTTTATGTATGTTTGGCCCTATAATAGGCTCTTTTTAGGGACCTCCTGCTCTACCCTCTTTCTATCAATCTTTCTTCAAGATCCTTATTTTGAGATTCAAAGGCTGAACAGATTCTTTTCCTTCTTAAAAATTGGCCCGTAGGCACAGCGTGGATAGTCGACTTCCGGAATAAATCAGTCTCCAGGGATCCATTTTCCGATTAAAATATCAAGAAAATCAATTCTATCAGGGCTGGACTTGTACGTGAGTCCGATGTTCATTTCATTGTTATTTAACTGAAATAAAAAATAAATATAATAAATAATAATAAATATAACATGTCATTGTTACTGTAAAGATCACTGCAAAAAATATGAAATCCCCCAAAAGAGGCAATATTGTTTGTTTTTATCAATTTCCACTCAGTCGTGTTATTACAGCGAACAATTTGTGCCAAGCCCTCATATCGCCCTGTAGATGGAAAACTAAGAGTAAACAATTTAAATGCAAAAATGAATAATGGCTTGGCCATAAAGGGGTTAAGACATGAAGGCCAATCAATTAGAACTATTTATCAAAACCTGTGTAGAGGATGAGCGGTGCAGTTGCCCATGGCAACCAATCAGATTGCTTCTTTCACTTTTCACAGGTCTCTTTAAGCATGAAGTAATCTGATTGGTTGCCATGGGCAACTGTACCACTCTTCCTCTGCGCTCTCATAAGAACCGCCCCGGGAGAGGAAAACCAAGAGTTACCTCTGCTGTTGAGGAGAAGTTCATTAGAGTTTCCAGCCTCAGAAACCACGAATTACGCACATCTCAGATTAAAGGCACGTAAATACTTCATAGAGATGAGCAAATAGAGATGAGCAAGCCCCATCTGGCGAACCCAGAATCGATCCGAACTTTAGTATTTTTCCGACTCTGCAAACACCCGAGCTTTTAGCAGTTAGGATAGCGCGAGCCGGTAAACAGCACAAAAAAATAAAAACATGTTTTTTTGGCGGACGGAAGAGGACGGCCAGGGGGCGAAGAGATGAGGTCGGGGTATTGGCGTATCACATGATAGCCCAGGTCTATCGTGATTTGCTGCTTACTGTGTAAATGAGCACAAAGGCCAATAGGACACAGTAAGGGACACAGATAAAAGGACGGGGACGTCACCCACTGCATTCACAGCGCTGGTGCTTCTGCACAGAGAGAGACGGAGAGAGACAGAAAAAGGGACAGCTAGTGATTAGAAAGAGAGAGAAACATATTAGAAAGAGAGTCCTTGTGTGTGTGTGAACAGGATTCAATCGTCATGCACGAATCCTAAAGGGGTTACTATATACCAGAACAGCATATAAGGGGACATCCTAATCACAGCCTCTGAAGGGCTCATCTTTTGTTACCACATAGCAAAAGCCTTTTTAAAAGCTCATACCTGCAAATACCTGAGTTGAATAGTGTTCCAGCTACAGTAGCCAGTGAGGTGCAGTGATCTGTGCCACCCACCCATAAAGCATATATAAGTGGCACCTATATACCTAAAGGGCCTGTCAACACAGTAGTAAATATAATAGATTTTCACAAGCACCTTTAGTACTCATTGTGCTGTCATATCTGCCACGCAAAAAGGGTGTTGAAGTTACACATATTTAGCCTGTGTTAGGATTCGGCAGGCTGGATGTGGATCCTCTGTGTCAGCGAGAGATTGGCGTGGACCGTGTCGGAGGACCGGTTCTAAGTTGCTACTGGTATTCACCAGAGCCCGCCGCAAAGCGGGATGGTCTTGCTGCGGCGGTAGCAACCAGGTCGCATCCACCGGTAACGGCTCAACCCCGCTGACTGCTGAGAAGGCGTGGGACAGAAGGACTAGACAGAGGCGAGGTCAGACGTAGCAGAAGGTCAGGGCAGGCGGCAAGGTTCGTAGTCAGTGGTAACGGCAGAAGGTCTGGAACACTGGTAAGGCAATCACAGGAAACGCTTTCACTAGGCACAAGGGCAACAAGATCCGGCAATGCTGGGAAGGGGAAGTGAGGTTATAAAGGCGTGGAGCAGGTGGGAGCTAATTACACTGATTGGGCCAGGCACCAATTAGTGGTGCACTGGCCCTTTAAATCTTAGAGAGCTAGCGCGCGCCCTGGAGAGCGGAGCCGCGCGCGCCAGGACGTGACAGCCGGGGACCAGGACAGGTAAGTGGATTGGGATGCGATCCGCGAGCGGGCGCGTCCCGCTATGCGAATCGCATGCCCATCGGCAGTGTCAGTGCAGCGCTCCCGGTCAGCGGGTCTGACCGGGGCGCTGCAGAGAGGAGAACGCCGCGAGCGCTCCGGGGAGGAGCAGGGACCCGGAGCGCTCGGCATAACAGCCTGTAGTGTTATATGGTTCTAGTGTATTTAATAGTGTTCTGCAAACACCTTCAGTACTCATTGTGCTGTCTTCTCTGCCATGCAAAAAGCGTTCAGAGCCTTGAAACTTAAATTAGACAAGTAGGTTGGTGAAAATTCACCCAGAGGGCAGAAGACCCCACCATTAGTGTTGAGCGGCATAGGCCATATTCGAATTCGCGAATATTCGCGAATATATGGACGAATATTCGTCATATATTCGCGAATATTCGCATACTCGTTATATTCTCGTTTTATTTTCGCATATGCGGAAATTCGCGTATGCGAAAATTAACATACACAAAATTAGCATACGGGAATTTTCGCATATGCGAAAATTAGCATATACGAATATTCGCACATGCGAATTTTCGCACGCCAGTCTCACACAGTAGTATTACAGCCTTCTTTACACCACACAAGCTGGAAGCAGAGAGGGGTGATCACTGTGATGTGTACTGTGAAAAAAAAAAAAAAAAACGAATATTCGTAATTACGAATATATAGCGCTATATTCGCAAAATTCGCGAATTCGCGAATATGTGATATTTGCGAATAATATTCGAATTGCGAATATTCGTGAGCAACACTACCCACCATATTCTTTGCAGTAAGAATGTTCATGGCAGTACTAGTACAGGTAGTGGCAACAGCAGCGTGGTGTTGTGTGGTAGTAGTGGCAGCCACGTCAGCCATCCCAAGTTCTCACTGCCTGAGTGAGGTTATGTGATTCCACAGGATGATCTGGCTTTACTGGAATATTTCTGTCATACGACTTGTGAGGAGAAAGATCTGCCAGTGGTCCTTAATGATTTTATCAATCCTAAAGCTTTAATGGCTGATATTTTCTTACAAAAGGGATCAATTTTTGCTCTGATCTGGGGGTTCCTTCCTCCCTCATCCAGGGACTCACTGTTAAGACACTGTTGGGATAACCCTGCTGTCTAAATTTTGCATCAAGTTCTTGTAATCTCTGTTCGCTCACTAGGGGATCTTTAACAATTCTAGAAATGCGTTGTCTCTGAGACAGTGGGATAGCTCCTTTCACTGATGGAGGATGGTCACTTGTAAAGTGAAGTAGACTATTTTATATGTTGTTTTTCTAAACAGATCTGTACAAAGGCCTCCCTTCCCATCTTTTTGTAATAGGGTGTCCAGAAAGCTGAAACTTGTGGTATCGCATTTAAGTAGTGAGGGGGGATAACTTTCGTCAAAACGCCCATCGGAAGTAAAGTGACAAGTGCCACGCCCCCTTTTCCAACAGAGCCTCACTAGGCCACACCCCCTTCTTTGCATAGCTTCGCCCCCCCCCCCTTTCTCTCACATTCACTCAGGTAGTCTCCTAAATGGATGTGAATGTTTATAGTATGGGGCCCCCCACACCCCGAGTAATATGTAAACATGTTCCAATAAGTCTATGTAACAGAATGTCTTATAGTAAAAAACAGACAGTAATGTATCATTTTATAAAGCTTCATTAATAGAAGTAATCAGATATTCAAACATGTCTCAAAGAATTGTTTCTACATTTATAGGGATAAATTCACTTTATCTTGTTATTAACATATATCAAAATAGTACCTTGCTTAAATTGTGCCCAATGCAGCAATATCCTGAAAGGCAACAAGATCACAGCCCCCCCCCCCCCCCCCGGTCAGACAAAGCCTTCCAATTAATAAGTTCACTACCAGTCATTCCAAAAATGTTGTTTACTTAATAAAATGTCTATGTAGGAGACCGCATTAACAGGCACAAGTCGAGCATCCGCTGTAATCATTTACTCCTACCAATTCCCTGTCCCTTTAAAGAAAAAGGCCATACTTTCGCGAAGCTAAAATTCCCAGTGATTGATAAAGTAATTCCCCCAAGACGGGGCAGTGAGATCAAAAGGCTTCTAGCTCGCAAGGTAGCTTTTTGGATCCACAAATTGGATCCATTAGAGCTTTGGGGTCTTAATCGCGAATATGAATTGTCCAAATTGCTCTATTAGATAACAGCGTCATGATGTTTAACTTACTTATCTCTACTTTACTTTGTAGCGGCAGCGACTAACTTGAGATAACGCCTCCAGCACTACAGCCTTACTCCCATTCATAAAATGTATCATGTGTGTTTTGAATGTGCACATACGGGGGAGGTTTTTTGGGATAGTGATGACGTATATTGTATGGGTCTGGCGCATGTAAATAGCGCCCATTTCTGTAATAATACTATGCAGCTGATAAAGGCTATGCTTGCCGGAACACGCGCTGCAATGTTATATGCAGTTTATGCTTGAATAAAGAAATACTTGTTCAGCATTCTTAAGTGCCGGGATTCCTTCACTTCTATTGGATGTACCTGATCCCTGGGCATCTACTTCTACAGTGCCAACCTACCTACATTCTGGACCATCCTAGATGCTTTGCCTCCACCCCTACTGCTACACAGAAGGATAGTACTAGCCATGAGGAGGAGTTGTGTGGGGATAGTCAAGCTTTGGAGTGTGTTGGCAAGGTGATGGAGGTAGAATCAGTGATTGATAGGTATGAGTGAATAGAATCTGATGAATCCAAATTTGTCACAAATTTCAGGAAAAATTCTATCGCGCGAATCACTTCATTAAACTCCATTTAGTGCGGTCCAGGCTCCAGGGCATCTAAAATGACAGATCCACATGTGAAGACATAAGGCAAGGAACTCTGG
This sequence comes from Hyla sarda, assembly GCF_029499605.1. Taxonomy (NCBI): domain Eukaryota; kingdom Metazoa; phylum Chordata; class Amphibia; order Anura; family Hylidae; genus Hyla; species Hyla sarda. The sequence continues at coordinate 6,558,456 of NC_079189.1, read as the reverse complement.
GAAGGCGGGAACGAGGGTAGGCAGGATGACCCTGAATCACATGCAGGATACAGCCCATCAGCAGCCAGTCACCCTGTGATGTCACAGCCCTATATAATCAGCAACAATATTCCGTCTCGTCACTTCATCCTTTCACTGTAGAGAGATAGGACAGCGCTGTGTGTTACACAGACAAGCTTTTTACCAAAGTGTTTCACCTTATATTCACGTCAGCGATTTGGTGGACACAGAGCAGTGCATTTTTCACAGAAAATAATTTTTACTGCAGCCATTAACCTCCCAGTCATTTCTACAGCAGTGTATTTCAGAGAGGGGCAGAGAGCTGTGTGTTGCCTCATACATTTCAACAAGCTGGCTCAGCTTGAGAAATAGCAGAGGTGAGGAAAGATTTTTCAGTGCAACTCTGTGTCTTTGTTCCACAACAAATGGTCTGTTGGTTATACTAGTCTGTAGACATATAATACCCAGAAGTCCATTCCTATTAGTCTTTGAGAGAGTGAAATTTTGGGTTTAGTACACAGCAACAGTGTGCTGCAGCACTGTTGTGTACTGCTGGTGTTGTGCAAAAATATGTTTTTTAAGGGTACTGTAGCACATTTTTATGCCCACTTCTAAGTAGTGTACTATTTTGTACCTGTTAATCTGTCAAGGGCCTAGATACTGTGAAAGGACAGACAAAAATATTCACCTGCTGGTGTTGTACTAAAATACTTTTTTAAGCATACTGTAGTGCTTTTTTCTGCCCTCATAAGTGCATACCACATACCTACATCTAAGTAATGTACTATATTGAACCTGTTAATCTTTCAAGGGCCTAGATACTGTGAAAGGACAGCCAAAAGTACACAGCTGCTGCTGTTCTAGATAAATACTGTTTTAAGTGTAGTGAAGCGTATTGTACTCCCCTCATATACGCACTAAGTATGTCAGGCAGAGAAGTGCCAGGACGTGCACAGAGGAGTGGCAGAGAAATAAATTCATCAGGCAGAGGTCACAGCAGACTAGGGGCGAGTGGCAATAGGAGTCATAGCAAGAGGCCTGATCTCCCGGTATCAGCTAGCGGTCGTGTCTCGACCAGAAACCCATCTGCCGTCATCGATGGGTAAACACGGTTATCCACTTCATCACAAGTGACATCTGATACCCCCAGTCAACAGTCGGTGGGTTCCTCAGACACAACCATCAGTTGGCATGGTCCGGGAGCAGTCCCTGTCCTCCCATTGCCTCTATCCTATGCTGTTCCCTCCCCTAAAGAAGTATCTTATGCTGTGGGTTCAGCTCCACTATCCAGTGAGGACGATCTAATAGAGGACAGTCAGCAGCTACTGCCCAGCCAAGAAGTGGAGGAGACAGCCGCTGCTTCCTCCACTAGGCGGGCAAATAGTGATGAAGAGAGTGATGAGGAGGAGTCGGTGTTGCAGGCGTTCAGGGTCCCGAAGCAGACACTGTTGAGGAACCTGAGGAGGACATCAGTGACGTGCAGACACAGCTCGATGAGGATGAAGCCGATCGCACTTGGGAGCCGGGTGCAGAAGGGGCTTCATCATTATCAGGAGAAGAGAGTTGCAGGTTGCCCATGAGGCAGCAGCTGAGCCAGCAAGGTGGTAGCATGGTTGGCAGTCAGCATGATGGCAGAAGTGGAAATTCTGGAGCCAAACGTGCCCGGAGAAGACCACCTGCTTCACGGCAGCCTACCTTCCCAGGAGGTAGTGGAACAGGGGTTCCTGCAGACAGCAGCAGTAGCAGTCAATTAGTGCGGACTGTTGGTGGGAAAATCAGCTACTCGGCTGTGTTGCAGTTTTTCAACAAGCATCCAGAGTAGGTTAACATAGCCACGTGCAAGATATGTCGACAGAAGGTGAAGCATGGCCAGGGTCACAATGTTGGCCCCACAGCCCTGCGTCAACATATGCTGTGGCACCATAAAACAGCCTGGGAGAACCGTGGCTCCGATGTAGTGGTACAGCCTGCTGCATCACCCAGTGCAGTGGCACGCCGCTCACTCTTTCAGCCAGCCAAGGCTCCACCACCTCAGTCGAAGGGAGCCGTGCATCATCCCCTCCTTTTCCTCCTACTTTTAGTCAGTCATTCCGCCAACAACCCATCGGCGAAGCCATGTCTAAGAGACAACAATATGCGCCCACTCATCCAATGGAGCAGAAGTTGAATGTGCTCCTGTCCAAGTTGCTGGTGCTGCAGTCCCTCCCTTTTCATGTCGTGGACTCTGCACCTTTCAGAGAACTGATGGCTTGTGCCGAGCAGAGGTGGAGAGTGCCAAGCCGTCATTTCTTTACAAAGAAGGCAGTCCCAGCCCTGCACAATTTTGTGGAAGAGAAGGTGGTCCAGTCCTCGAGCCTGTTGGTGTGTACCAAAGTGCACGGCAGCGCCGACGTCTGGAGCTGTAACTATGGTCGGGGACAATACATGTCTTTTACGGCCCACTGGGTGAATGTGGTTCCTGCACAGCCACAACACCAACATGGACAGGTCACGCCACTTCCTCCTCCACGCTCTCAGGCCGTTGGTCCTGTTACAGTGTGCGACTCCACCTCCTCATCCTCCACCGTGTCCTCAGCCTCCACTGTCCAGACAAGTCTCAGTGGCCCTTCAGCATACCATGTGTGCAGGGCATGGCGGTGTCAGACTATTCTTCACAGGGTTTGCCTTGGCGAAAAGAGTCACACAGGGGATGAACTGCTAAAAGTCATTTGTAAAGAAATCGGAGCATGTCTTACTCCATGAAAACTGGAAATGAGAACCATGGTGACCGACAACGGGAAGAACATCTTGGCCACCCTGCGACAAGGAAGGGTGAGCCATGCTCCCTGCATCCTGCAGCATGTGTGGCAGGTAGGAATCCCGGCAAGGGTCTCCTATCCTTCCCGTGGGTAACAATTTCGGCGCTGCAGCGCTACAACGGCGGGGTGAAATTAGCAATCGGAGATAGTGCAGAGGATGGTGATAGCTTTTTATTGTATAGTCATGAAAAGAATCAGTGTCGGATGGACAACGCGTTTCAGAGGGGCTCCCTCCTTCGTCAGGTCCGCATTACAGTGTCATGTCACTGTAATGCGGACCTGACGAAGGAGGGAGCCCCTCTGAAACGTGTTGTCCATCCGACACTGATTCTTTTTATGACTATAAAATAAAAAGCTATCATCATCCTCTGCACTATCTCCGATTGCTAGTTTCACCCCGCCAGTGTAGTGCTGCAGCGCCGAAATTGTTACCCACGGGAAGGATAGGAGACCCTTGCCGGGATTCCTACCTCCCACACACACTACAGGATCGCACCAACTGTCTCGGACGGGACAGAAAAGACACCTACAGAAAAGATACCCGCTTAAGGCTTTCAATCAGCGTTGCGCCTGACATTAGCGCAACCAATAAAGGTGAGCAGGCTCTTATCTACCTATCTACCTACCATCTGTTATCCACGGTTAACCGGCACTATTAGCGCAGCATCTGTCTGTCTTTTTTCTCCCCTACATATTAATGCGCCCTGCATGGCACACGTCTTCAATATGGATGTCAAGCAGTTCCTGAAGTCTTCCCCCCATTTTCAAAACATTCTAACAATGGGAAGGAAACTTTGCATGCACTTCAGCAACTCATACACCGCAAAGCACACCCTCCTTTAGCTGCAGCGTCAGAACTGCATCCCACAATTTAGTGCTTATTTGAGACATTGCCACATGTTGGAATTCCACCCTCCATATGTTGGACCGACTATGCGAACAGAGAAAAGCCATCACCGATTTCTTGATGATCCAATCGGATAGGGGGACTCCAATGTGTAACTTCAATGTCAACCAGTGGCAGCTCATACGTAACACCTGCCCTTTGCTCAGGCCCTTTGAGGAAACCACATTATTAGCCAGGATTATGGAATGAATGACGTCATTCCACTGCTTCATTTCCTACAACACGTGTTGGAAACGATGGCTGGTCAGGGCAATGGAGACGTGGCACCTGCATCTCACGGACACATGAGCCCTGTGGGGGCTGAACTGGAGGAGGAGGGGGAGGGGCACAGTGGAACACAGTTTAGGTGTCACAAAATGGGCAGTTTTTCTAGTCATTTGACAGGAGAGGAGGAGCAGGAGCAGCCAGAGGAGCTAGAAGGTAATGAGGAAAGCGAGACAGAGGACCCAGACACACCGTGGCAGTATGCAGTGGAGATGGAGTCAGGGAGGCCCTCTGAGTCACTTGCAAAAATGGCACGATGCATGATCACTTGCTTGCATAGTGACCGCCGAATTGTCACCATTCAGCAGCGGAATGACTTCTGGCTCTCCACCTTATTGCACCAACTACCATAAATGTTCAATTTAAATTTGAAAAATCATCTTTTAATCTTAGGGTTTGTGAAGCCCTATTGTCTCCTCATCTGCCGCCAACTCCAGGCTGTGCCATTCAGCCACTACATGTTCTACTCATGTTGCCACGAGCTGCAGGCTGTGTCATTCAGCCACTATATGGTTTACTGATGCTGCTGGGCCTGGGACATTACCTACAAATTTTTATGGTAGCACTAGCTACCATAAATTTTCTATTTAAATTTTAAAATTCATCTTGCTGCCGCCAATTCCAGGCTGCGTCATTCTGCCAGATTATGGTCTCCTCATGCTGTTGCCACCACTAGACTCCATGTCATTGTGCCACCATGTGACTCCTTGTTAGTTTAAGTTTTGTGGTCATACAGTATTAGTTCAAGGTTAACACCGGGACATTGAACTTGGGAATCTAATATAAATATTAAATTTAAAAAAATGGATGTAATCTTTTCAAGACTGAGGCCCTATGGTCGTCGCCATCACATTATCTGTGGAATTATCACAAGAATCCAATGAAACAGCTTGGAGTGATAACAATGAACCATAACTGATTAAATGAAACATTCACACTTTCACAGTCGGGGGGTGTTGAGAGGCAGGGGCTAGAACAGGTGGCATCTCACCTGGCGGAGGACCGCCAGCTTGAATTTAAGATACGTACAAGCTTTTTCACTGCAGCCACTTCTAGCTTTATGTTCCCACTTATCCAATGATACAGAAGGCTGAATGTGCTCCTGTCCAAGTTGCTGGTACTGTGGTCCCTCCCTTTTCAAGTGGACACTCAGAGTATAGGGGTTCGCTGAGAGGCAGGGGCTGGAACAGGTAGTAGCTCACCTTGCGGCGCTCCGCCAGCTCGAAGCTCACCAGAATGGGTAATCAAAATTTTTTTAATAAATTCAAATTAAATAAAATAAAAATGACATTAAAAATCTGCCACATCGAGACGCTCTGTGGCAGTGATTCTAATGGTCATGCCTGTAATCTGCATGTCATACTGAATAACAGTATTATTTCACTAACACAGCACATTCACTATGCATGTTAGGACAAAGCAAAGTGTTCTACAACCCTATAGAGCCTCTCTGTAGCCAAGAAATAGCCGTTTTTAATAGTTATTCGCCGCAAAAAAATTCGGACCGAACAGGATTTTTTCAGAAAATTTGTCGAATCAGCCAAAGCGAATCTAAAATTCGATGATCTTTACTTATATTCCTATATAGTGATGTCTAGTGTGTGAGCTCTCAGTGATATATGATGTATATTTCTATATAATGATATGTGATGTATATTTCTATATAGTGATATGTGATGTATATTTCTATATAGTGATATGTGATGTTATAATCTAGGGATCGACCGATATCGTTTTTTTAGGGCCGATACCGATAATCGGTGGAGGTTAGGGCCGATAGCCGATAACTTATACCGATATTCCGGTATAAGTTATCGGCTATTTATCCCCCCTCGACACCGCTGCAGGTCATTGATTTAAAGCTGGCGCTTTAAATCAATGCATTGCAGTGGCTTTTGCGGTGCCATAGGCCGCCGCCGCCACCACCCGCTTCTCTCCCCCTGCCTGTCAGGGTGGTCCGGGCCATCCATCCTTCCTTCCTGTAGTGTCCGGCGGCATTCCGGGTGAAGGGTGCACCGGTCCGGGCTGTCCTTCTTCTCCGGCGGTCATCTTCTCCACTCCGGGCAGCCTCCGGCCTAGTACGCTGCATAGACGCCGCTGCGCAGTGACGCCCGTGCGCAGCGACGCACCTGACGTCACGGCGTAGCGGCATCTATGCAGCGTACTAGGCCGGAGCCTGCCCGGAGTGGAGAAGAGGACCCCCGAAGAAGGACAGCCCGTACCGGTGCACCCTCCACCAGGAATGGCACCGGACACTACAGGAAGGAAGGATGGATGGATGGCCCGGACCACCCCCATTACGGGTAAATTTATTTTTATTTTTTTATTGACTCGGAAGGTGGGGGAGGGGCCTGACCGGTATAGCGGTATGGGCAAAAATCCATATTGGTATACCGCCCAGCACTACGGTGGGGGTGCGACGCGGTGGGTCGGGGGGGGGGGGCGGTCGCGGTGCGGTTCGGGGGGGCGGTCGCGGTGCGGTGGGGGCGGTGCGGGGGGCGGGGCATTATCGGCTTATCGGCAAGGTAATTGCCGATATCGATAATGCCCAAAATCGTGATTATCAGCCGATAATATCGGCCATACCGATAATCGGTCGATCCCTATTATAATCCTATATAGTTTTACGTGATGTTATGTTCCTATATAGTGATACATGATGTTATATTACTGCATATTCCAGTACATTGTAGGATTCAGGGCACGGTATCTTCTATATTATACTTAGTAAATGTAAAGTCTTATTCAGTCATTTCTTTCGTGGTACAGACGGGTTAAGAGAAAATCCAATATGTAATTCCCACTAGACAGAAGAGAAAGTTTCTTGTCTGTAAATACAGTAACTAGAAGTTTTGCTGTTGTTCTCTAGAGAAGTTATTACAGCCACAATACGGCTCCTGCCCTGTGATTATGGTTGAGAACAAGCAGCATATGGCGGGGGAATTCTACACTGTGGTATTGTGGGTAGTGAGAAGGGGGCGGCTCCTGTGACCTGGATTATTATTACCTTATATTCACTGTCTGTCCTTTGTAATTATCTATCCAGATCTCTCATCTGGTTATACAGGACCATTGACTGTAATGTCTAATACAACGTACAATACAATATGCACAAAGACTTTATATTATAATAAAGTAATGCAATGTACTCATAGGTCTAAACTCTGTATGTTACATTACAAAGAATAATACAATACAATAATAGATTGTAATAGAATAAACCTATAGTTTTAAATCCATAGATCATAACATTAAAGAAATTTACATTGTGACTAGGGATGAGCGAATCGAATCTGACGAATCCGAATTAGTTGCGAATTTCAGGAAAAATTTGATTCGCAACAAATGCGAATATCCCCGCGATTCTATCGCACGAATCGCTTCATTAGACACCATTTACCGTGGTCCAGGCTCCAGGGCAACTAAAATGGCGGATCCACATGTCAGGACATGGGGCAAGGAATCATGGGAAGGCGGGAACAAGGGTCGGCGGGATGACCCTGAATCACATGCAGCATGCAGCCTATCAGCAGCCAGCCACCCCTGTGATGTCACAGCCCTGTGGCAGCTATCTTCCAGCCACTGACTCCAGCGTTCGATTGCAAAGAGAGACACAGAAAAGCATTTTTTACACCAGCGATTCAACTCAAGACCAATTCCAGCCTACAAGCACTTCAGCGGGATGACTTCTGGGTCTCCACCTTATTGGACCCTTGCTACCGCCACAAAATGGGGACCTTTTTTACACCCACTGAGAGGGAGGAAAAACTGACCCACTACGGAGACATCCTAAGTAGTCAGTTGGCCGATGCCTATCGGCACCATCGTCCATCCTCTCGCAGGCCTGACTCGGGGGGGGGGCCTTTGCGCTCACCTTCCACTGCCATGGCTGCTTGGGAGGGGTGGGTGGCAGGAGCAGTACCAGCTCTATCAGCAGCAGCCTGAGTCTACATGCATAGTGAAGCAACTCATCAGCAGCAGGTAGACCTGGAGCCAGACCTGAACCAGCAGGTGGTGGCATACCTTGACATGCCCATGCCAACACACCGTGAAGATCCGCTGGACATCTGGGCAGACAAACTTGATTTGTGGCCGCAACTAGCAGAGTTTTCCCTGGAAAAGCTGTCCTGCCCGGCCAGCAGTGCGCCATCAGAGCGGGTGTTTAGTGCGGCGGGGGCCATAGTCACCCCAAGGAGAACTCGTCTGTCAATGAAAAATGTGGAGAGACTGAGCTTTGTGAAGATGAATCAGGCATGGATCAGCCAGGATTTCCACCCACCAATGCCTGATGCATCAGAGTAGATTGACCATGGTGCCACACCAACACTTCACAAATATGGATAGTGCTAAACATATTTAAGGCACTGCTCCCCAGTTACAAACATTCCTCTGCATAACCCACTCCTCACCGGGTACTGGTATTGCCACCCACCGCACTACTCTATCACCGGGTCACTTTCAGGACTCCTGATGCTGCTGCTGCTGCCACCTCCAGGCTGTCTCATTCAGCCACCATATGGGCTTCTCATGCTTCCACCAGCTCCAGGACGTGCCATTCAGCCACTATATGGTCTCCTCGTGCTTCTGCCAACTCCAGGCTATGCCATTCAGCCACTATATGGTCTCCTCATGCTTCTGCCAACTCCAGGCTGTGCCATTCAGCCACTATATTTTCTACTCATGCTGCCGTCAACTCCAGGCTGTGCCATTCAGGCACTATATAATCTCCTCATGTTTCTGCCAACTCCAGGCTGTGCCATTCAGCCAATATAGGTTCTACTCATGCTGCTGCCAACTCCAGGCTGTGCCATTCAGCCCCTATATGGTCTCCTTATCTGCCGTCAACTCCAGGCTGTGCTATTTAGCCACTATATGTTCTATTCATGCTGCTGCCAACTCCAGGCTGTGCCATTCAGCCACTATATGTTCTACTCATGCTGCTTCCAACTCCAGGCTGTGACATTCAGCCCCTATATGGTCTCCTCATCTGCCACCAACTCTAGGCTGTGCCATTTAGCCACTATATGTACTACTCATGCTGCTGCCAACTCCAGGCTGTGCCATTCAGCCACTATATGATTTCCTCATCTGCTGTCAACCCTAGACTGTGCCATTTAGCCACTATATGGTCTCCTCATGCTGCCGCCAACTCCAGGCTGTGCCATTCAGCCACTATATGTTCTACTCATGCTGCCGCCAACTCCAGGCTGTGCCATTCAGCCCCTATATGGTCTCCTCATCTGCCTCCAACTCCAGGCTTTGCCATTCATCCATTATATGTTGTACTCATGCTGCCCCCAACTCCAGGCTGTGTCATTCAGCCACTGTGTGGTCTCCTCATCTGCCGCCAACTCCAGGCTGTGCCATTCAGCCACTATATGGTCTCCTCATCTGCCGTCAAATCCAGGCTGTGCCATTCAGCCACTATATGTTCTACTCATGCTGCCGCCAACTCCAGGCTGTGCCATTCAGCCTCTATATGGTCTCCTCATCTGCCGCCAACTCCAGGCTGTGCCATTCATCCATTATATGTTGTACTCATGCTGCCCCCAACTCCAGGCTGTGTCATTCAGCCACTATGTGGTCTCCTCATCTGCCGCCAACTCCAGGCTGTGCCATTCAGCCACTATATGGTCTCCTCATCTGCTGCCAACTCCAGGCTGTGCCATTCAGCCACTATATGTTCTACTCATGCTGCCACCAACTCTAGGCTGTGTCTTTCAGCCACTATATGGTCTCCTCATCTGCAGCCAACTCCAGGCTGTACCACTCAGCCCCTATATGGTCTCCTCATCTGCCGCCAACTCCAGGCTGTGCCATTTAGCCACTATATGTTCTACTCTTGCTGCCACCAACTCCAGGCTGTGCCATTCAGCTACTATATGGTCTCCTCATCTGCCGCCAACCCTAGACTGTGCCATTCAGCCACCATATGGTCTCCTCTTCTGCTGCCAACTCCAGGCTGTGCCATTCATCCACTATATGTTCTATTCATGCTGCCGCCAACTCCAGGCTGTGCCATTCAGCCACTATATGTTCTACTCATGCTGCCGCCAACTCTAGGCTGTGCCATTCAGCCACTATATGGTCTCCTCATCTGCAGCCAACTCCAGGCTGTGCCATTCAGCCACTATATGTTCTATTCATGCTGCCGCCAATTCCAGGTTGCACCATTCAGCCACTATATGGTTTACTGATGCTGCAGAATCTGGGACATTACTTAAAAAAATTAATGGTAGCACTAGCTACCATAAATCTTCAATTTAAATGAGAAAATTCATCTTTTAACCTCTTGGGGACACAGGGTGTATGCATACGTCCTGCATCCCTGGTCCTTAAGGACTCAGGGCGTACCTGTACGCCCTGAGCATTTCCGGTCCCCACTGCTCACCGGGTGGGGACTGGACCGGGATGCCTGCTGAAATCATTCAGCAGTCATCCTGGCACATCTTGAGGTCCCCCCATATCGGCGATCACCGCAAATCGCGCGTCAATTCAGACCTGTGATTTGCTGTTATTCCGGGTCAATAGGGTCTCTGGTGACCCGGTGACCGGGAAAAAGGGTGAATGGGACTGTCCGAGACAGAAGGACCGAACAATCACGGACCTGCTGGGCGGTGATCGGGAAGGCGATCAGAATGGAGATCGGCGCCGGCGGGGGTCTCCTACCTTGCCCCGGTCCGGCGGGGGACCCCTCAGGATCGGTGGCGGTGACAGGAGCAGCAGGATCGGTCCCGGCGTCAGGATACAGCGCGGCGGTGCTGGCGTCAGGATACAGCAGGAAGTGAGGCCTGTTTACCTCCTGCTGTTGCTTAGCAACAACTCTCGGCATACAAAGCCAAAGGCATGCTGGAAGTTGTAGTTTTGAAACAGCTGGAGTTCCAACTACAACTCCCAGCATACCCTTTGGTAGTCTGTGTATGCTGGGGGTTGTAGTTATGCAACAGCTGGAGACACATTTTTTCTATGCTGGGAGTTGTAGCAGTGTGCCTCCAGCTGTTGCAAAACTACAACTCTCAGCATGCCCTTCGGCTGTAAATGCATGTTGATTGTTGCAGTTTTGCAACAGCTGGAGACACATTGGTTGTGAAACAGAGTTTGTTACCTAACTCAGTGTTTTTCAACCAGTGTGCCGCCAGCTGTTGCAAAAATACAACTCCCAGCATGCACTGAGAGACTTCACATGCTGGGAGTTCTAGTTTTGCCACAGCTGGAGGCACACTGGTTGCGAAACACTGAGTTAACAAACTCTCAGTATTTCGCAACCAATGTGCCTCCAGCTGTTGCATAACTACAACTCCCAGCATGTATGATCTGTCAGTGCATGCTGGGAGTTGTAGTTTTGCAACAGCTGCAGGTTCCTTCCCACGGGCGGGTTTACAATGAGTTCTGCTGAAAGTTTGAGATGCAGCAAATTTTCCGCCGCAGCTCAAACTCCCAGCGAGAAACTCACTGCAAACCTCCGCCCGTGTGAATGTACCCTAAAAACACTACACTACACAAAATAAAAAGTAAAACACTACATAGCCCTACACAGTCTTACGTGTTACGTTCCTTGAGGGGTTTAGTTTCCAAAATAGTATGCCATGTGTTTTTTTTTTTTTTTGCTGTTCTGGCACCATAGGGGCTTCCTAAATGCGACATGCCCCAAAAAATAATTTCAGCAAAATTTGCTTTCCAAAAGCCAAATGTGACTTCTCCTCTTCTGAGCATTGTAGTGCGCCAGCAGAGCACTTGACGTCAACACATGGGGTATTTCCATACTCAGAAGAGATGGGGTTACAAATTTTGGTGGGCATTTTCTCCTATAACCCCTTGTAAAAATGTAAAATTTGGTGGAAAAGCACCATTTTGGTGAAAAAAAATGTATTTACACATCAGAATTTAACAAAAAGTCGTCAAACACCTGTGGGGTGTTAAGGCTCAGCGGACCCCTTGTTACGTTCCTTGGAGGGTGTAGTTTCCAAACTAGTATGGCATGTGGGGGGGGGGTTCTGCTGTTCTGGCACCATAGGGGCTTCCTAAATGGGACATGCCCCCCAAAAACCATTTCAGAAAAACTCCCTCTCCAAAATCCCATTGTCGCTCCTTCCCTTCTAAACCTTGTAGTGCACCCACAGAGCACTTGACATTCATATATGAGGTATTTTCTTACTTGAGAGAAATTTGGTTACAAATATTGGGGGACTTTTTCTCCTTTTACACCTTGTAAAATTTCAAAAACTGGGTCTAGAAGAACATGCAAGTGTAAAAAATGAAGATTTTGAATTTTCTCCTTTACCTTGCTGCTATTCCTGTGAAACAACTAAAGGGTTAACACACTTTCTGAATGTCATTTTCAATACTATGGGGGGTGCAGTTTTCATAATGGAGTCATTTATGGGGTATATCTAATAAGAAGACCCCTCAAATCCACTTCAAAACTGAACTGGTCCCTGAAAAATTCCGATTTAGAAAATTTTGTGGAAAATTGCTGCTGAACTTTGAAGCCCTCTGATGTCTTCCAAAAGTAAAAACATGTCAACTTCATGATGCAAATATAAAGTAGACATATTGTATATGTGAATCAATATATAATGTATTTGCAATATCCATTTTCCTTACAAGCAGAGAGTTTCAAAGTTAGAAAAATGCCAAATTTTCAAAATTTTCATAAAATTTGGGGATTTTCACCAAGAAAGGATGCAAGTAACTATGAAAATTTACCACTGTGTTAAAGTAGAATACGTCATGAAAAACAATCTCAGAATCAGAATCATTGGTAAAAGCATTCCAGAGTTATTAATGCATAAAGTGACAGTGGTCAGAATTGCAAAAAATGGCTGAGTCCTTAAGGTGAAAATAGGCTGAGTCCCTAAGGGGTTAATCCTAGGGATTGTGAAGCCCTATTGTCTCCTCATGCTGCTGCCAGCACCAGGCTATGTCATTCAGCCACTATATGGTTCACTGATGCTGCTGGGCCTGGGACATTACCTAAAAAAAAATGATGGTAGCACTAGCTACCATAAATCTTCAATTTAAATTTTAAAATTCATCTTTTAATCTTAGGGATTGTGAGGCCCTATGGTTTCCTCATGCTGCCGCCAACTCCAGGCTGTGCCATTTAGCCACTATATGGTCTCCTCTTGCTGCCGCCAACTCCAGGCTGTGTCATTCAGCCACTATATGGTCTCCTCTTGCTGCCGCCAATTCCAGGCTGTGTCATTCTGCCAGATCATGGTCTCCTCATGCTGTTGCCACCTCTAGGCTCTGTCATTGTGCTGCCATGTGACTCCTTATTAGTATGGGTTTTGTGTTCATACAGTATTAGTTCAAAGTAAACACCTGGACATTAAATTTGAGAATCTATATATATAAAACTCAATGTGTGTGTGTGTGTGTATGTATGTATGTATGTGTGTATGTATATATATATGTGTGTGTGTGTGTGTGTGTATGTATGTATGTGTGTATGTTCCAGCATCACGCTCAAACGGCTAAAGATATTCACATGAAACTTGGCCACATGTTACTTATATGTCACCAACAAACATAGGACAGGTGATTTAACCCTTACTCACCCCCATTTGCAGGGTCAGGGTTTTTGTTTAAAGTCCTATACAAGTCTATGGGAAATATATGTTACTGCATAACTTCCAAATGGCTGGAGATATTTTGTTAATATTTGGTCACATGTTACTTATATGTCCACTTAAAATATAGAATAGTTAATTTAACCCTTAACTACCCCCATTTGTGAGGGTCGGGGTTTTTGTTCAAAGTCCCATGCAAATTAATGGGAAATGTATGTTCCCACATAATTTCCATACGGCTGGAGATATTTCAATAATACCTGGTATATATATTACTTATATGTGAAATAAAAATATATGATAGTCAAATTAACCCTTACCTACACCCTTACATAAAAGATGGGTTTTTGTTTCAAGTCCCATGCAAGTATATGGGACTTCCAGCACCTTAGTCCATTAGGTCCACTCTGCATCTCCTGGTGAATGTGTCAGTCCGGCATGCAAGCCACACCCTATCTCCCAAATAAATGCCCACATTTTAAGCCCCACCCCTTTTATTATCTACCCTTTTTGTGTATCGGTCTGGCTTGCAAATCACACCCAGTTCCACAAAGCCACGTTGCCTTCTATTTTCAGCTTACAATATCTTCATCACAAATCAGTCCCACCTGAGGACAGGATATGAGGATGGGACATAAGGACGGGATATGAGGTCAGGATATGAGAACGGGATATAAGGATGGTATATGAGGTTGGGATATGAAGATGGGATGTGAGGATGGGATATAAGGACGGGATGTGAGGTTGAGATATGAGGACGGGATAGGAGGTCGGGATATGAAGATGAATATGAGGTCGAGATAGGAGGACGGGATAGTATGTCGGGATATGAAGACAGGATATGAGGTCGGGATAGGAGGTTGGGATAGTAGGTCGGGATAGGAGGTCGGGATAGGAGGTCGAGATATGAGGTCGGGATATGAGGACAGGATATGAGGTCGAGATAGGAGGATGGGATAGGAGGACGGGATATGAGGTCGAGATATGAGGACAGGATAGGAGGTCAGGATATGATGACATGATATGAGGACAGTATATGAGGTCGAGATATGAGGACGGGATATGGGGATGGGATCTTTTCAAGAATGAGGCCTTATGATCGTCTACGTCATATTACCTGTGGAATTATCACAAGAATCCAATGAAACAGCTTGGAGCTATAACATTGAACCATAACTGATTAAATGAAACATTCGCACTTTCATAGTCAGGGGGGCGCTGAGAGTCAAGGGCTAAAACAGGTGGTACCTCGCCTGGCGGTTGACCGCCAGCTCGATTTTAAGATACAAGTACGAGCTTTTTCACTGCAGCCACTTCTAGCTTTATGCGCCCCCACTTATCCAATGATACAGAAGCTGAAGGTGCTCCTGTCCAAGTTGCTGGTACTGCAGTCCCTCTCTTTTCAAGTGGACACTCAGAGTACGGGGGTTCACTGAGAGGCGGGGGCTGGAACAGATGGTAGCTTGCCTCGCGGCGGACCGCGAGTTCGATGCTCACCAGAATGGGTATTCAAAAAATTTAAATTCAAATTAAATAAAAATTATGTAAAAAATCTGCCACATCCAGACACTCTGCAGCAGTGATTCTAATAGCGATGCCTGTAATCTGCATGTCATACTGAATAACAGTATCATTTCACTAACACAGCACATTCCCTGTGCATGTTAGGACAAAGCAAAGTGTTCTACACCCCTATTGAGTCTCTTTGTAGGCCAGAAATAGACGTTTTTAATAATGATTCACCGCTAATAAATTCAGACCGAACCAAATTTTTGGGAAAAATTCAGCAAATCGGCCAAATCGAATTTTCAAAAATTTGCTCATCTCTAGTAGTGTAGGAGCTCACAGTGATATATGATATTATATTCCTTTACAGTGATATTCAGTGTGTGAGCTCACAGTGATATATGATGTTATATTCTTATACAGTGATGTCTAGTGTGTGAGCTCACAGTGATATATGATGTTATATTCTTATACAGTGATGTCTAGTGTGTGAGCTCACAGTGATATGTGATGTTATATTCCTACACTGCTCAAAAAAATAGGCACACTTAAACAGCACAATGGAACTCCAATTCAATCACACTTCTGTGAAATCACACTGTCCACTCAGGAAGCAACACTGATAGACAATCAATTTCACATGCTGTTGTGCAAATTGAACAGACAACAGGTGGAAATTATAGGCAATTAGCAAGACACCCCCAATAAAGGAGTGGTTCTGCAGGTGGTGACCACAGACCACTTCTCAGTTCCTACGCTTCTTGGCTGATGTGTTGGTCACTTTTGAATTATGGCGGTGCTTTCACTCTAGTGGTAGCATGAGACGGAGTCTACAACCCACACAAGTGGCTCAGATAGTGCAGCTCATCCAGGGTGGCACATCAATGCGAGCTGTGGCAAGAAGGTTTGCTGTGTCTGTCAGCGTAGTGTCCAGAGCATTGAGGTGCTACCAGGAGACAGGCCAGTACATCAGGAGTTGTGGAGGAGGCCGTTGTAGGGCAACAACCCAGCAGCAGGGCCGCTACCTCTACCTTTGTGCAAGGAGGAGCAGGAGGAGCACTGCCAGAGCCCTGCAAAATGACCTCCAGCAGGCCACAAATGTGAATGTGTCCACTCAATCTGTCAGAAACAGACTCCATGAGGGTGGTATGAGGGCCCGACATCAACAGGTGGGGGTTGTGCTTTCAGTCCAACACCGTGCAGGACGTTTGGCATTTGCCAGAGAACACCAAGATTGGCAAATTCACCACTGGTGCCTTGTGCTCTTCACAGATTAAAGCAGGTTCACACTGAACACATGTGACAGACGTGACAAAGTCTGGAGACGCCGTGGAGAACGTTCTGCTGCCTGCAACATCCTCCATCATGACCCGTTTGACGGTGGGTCAGTAAAGGTATGGGGAAGCATTTCTTTGGGGGCTGCACAGTCCCCCATGTGCTTGCCAGAGGTAGCCTGACTGCCATTAAGTACCGAGGTGAGATCCTCAGACCCCTTGTGAGACCATATGCTGGTGCGGTTTGCCCTGGCTTCCTCCTAATGCAAGACAATGCTAGACCTCATGTGGCTGGAGTGTGTCAGCAGTTCCTGCAAGAGGAAGGCATTGATGCCATGGACTGGCCGACCGTTCCCCAGACCTGAATCCGATTGAGCACATCTGGGACGTCATGTCTCACTCCATCCACCAGGTCTGGGAGGACATCCCTCAGGAGACCATCCTCCACCTCATCAGGAGCATGCCCACGCGTTGTAGGGAGGTCATACGGGCACGTGGAGGCCACACACACTACTGAGCCTCATTGGGACTTGTATTAAGGACATTACATAAAGTTGGATCAGCCTGCAGTGTGGTTTTCCACTTTGATTTTGAGTGTGACTCCATATCCAGACCTCCATGGGTTGATAAATTTGATTTCCATTGATAATTTTTGTGTGATTTTGTTGTCAGAACATTCATCTATGTAAAGACGAATGTATTTCATACGATTAGTTCATTCATATAGATCTAGGATGTGTTATCTTAGTGTTCCCTTAATTTTTTTGAGCAGTGTATATAGTGATATCTAGTGTGTGAGCTCTCAGTGATATGTGATGTTATATTCCTATATAGTGATATATGATGTATATTTCTATATAGTGATATGTGATGTTATATTCCTATATACTGATATATGATGTATATTTCTATATAGTGATATGTGATGTTGTATTCCTATATATTGATTTGTGATGTTATACTCCTATATAGTTTCACGTGATGTTATGTTCCCATATAGTGATACATGATTTTACATTGCTGCATATTCCAGTACATTGTAGGATTCAGGGCACGGTATCTTCTATATTATACTTAGTAAATGTAAAGTCTCATTCAGTCATTTCTTTCGTGGTACAGACGGGTTAAGAGAAAATCCAATATGTAATTCCCACTAGACAGAAGAGAAAGTTTCTTGTCTGTAAATACAGTAACTAGAAGTTTTGCTGTTGTTCTCTAGAGAAGTTATTACAGCCACAATACGGCTCCTGCCCTGTGATTATGGTTGAGAACAAGCAGCATATGGCGGGGGAATTCTACACTGTGGAATTGTGGGTAGTGAGAAGGGGGCGGCTCCTGTGACCTGCATTATTATTACCTTATATTCACTGTCTGTCCTTTGTAATTATCTATCCAGATTTATCCATGTAGTGTAGAGTGCGGGCGGGGGAGCAAGTGCGGGCGGGGGAGCGAGTGAATACGGGCGGGGGAGCAAGTGCGGGCGGGGGAGCGAAGGCTGCGGCTCTGATCTCTCATCTGGTTACACAGGACCATTCACTGTAATGTCTAATACAACGTACAATACAATATACACAAAGACTTTATATTATAATAATGTAATGCAATGTACTCATAGGTCTAAACTCTGTAGGTTACATTACAAAGAATAATACAATACAATAATAGATTGTAATAAATAGAATAAACTTATAGTTTTGAATGAATAGATTATAACATTAAAAAATTTACATTGTGACTAGGGATGAGCGAATCGAATCTGACAAATCCGAATTCATTACGAATTTCAGGAAAAATTTGATTTGCAACGAATGCGAATATCCCTGCGATTCTATCGCACAAATCGCTTTATTAAACTCCATTTACTGCGGTCCAGGCTCCAGGGCATCTAAAATGGCGGATCCACATGTCAGGACATGGGGCAATAAATCATGGGAAGGCGGGAACAAGGGTCGGCGGGATGACCCTGAATCACATGCAGCATGCAGCCTATCAGCAGCCAGTCACCCCTGTGATGTCACAGCCCTATATAATCGGCAGCCATATTCCAGCCACTGACTCCAGCGTTCTATTACAGAGAGAGACACAGGAAAGCATTTTTACACCAGCGATTCAACTTAGGCCAAATTCCAGCCTATAAACACTGACATAGAAAAGAAAGTGAGAGAGAAAGAGCATTTTTGGGTGTATTATAGCAGTAATTTACCTCAAGACCAAGTACGGCCTAGAGAGGCACTGTCATTATGAAAAATGTTTTATATCTTGTAGTACTACTAATAAGATGACTTTTTTAAATATACATTTATTTAAAAAAAAAAAAAAAGTAAATTTTACTAAAAAATCGAAAATGAAAATAGCCGCCACTAGGGGTCATCTGTCTTTATGCAGAAAGACTACTCTGTATTTTGCAGCATACTGGATACCGGCCATAAAGTGTGTTGGTATCCAGTATAGGAGATCACCATTGCACCACTACAGCTCCTGCTGTTCCTAAACTACAACTCCCATGATGGGAATAGTAATTTTACAACAGTTGGGGGTACACTCTTTGTAAAACTCTGTGTTAGAGCTGTGTATTCTCCAGCTGTGTGCTTCCAGCTCTTGCAAAACTACAAAGGATGTGTGGGCCGGCATGCTGGAAGTTGTAGTTATATAACAGCTAAAGGCAACACTGCTCTAACTCAGTGCTTTATAAACACTGCAGCTCCAGCTGTTGCAATGCAAAACTACAACTCCCAGCATGCTTGAACAGCCAAAGATTTCTCTGACTCCTGAATGACAAAGAAGCTGATCAGACATTCAGGAGTCTGTGAAAGCTGAATGACACACATAGTGACAGCTATTTTTATTAGCATCCAGTTTTACTAGGAACAGAAAGAAAATGTATGAATAAAAACTACTGCGAAGTGTTTTGCAGACGAGTCATCCACAGTGAGGGAGAGAGATGGAAACGCCCCCTCCATAAGGCAAGAACAAAAAGCAAGTGAGCAACATATAAATGCTATTTGTTAGGGATATATAGGTCCTAGACACATAAAAATTATATGTACATGATCAGGATTAGGTACATAACCTTTTTTTTTTTTTTTTTTTTTTTTGCACTATGACAGGTACGCTTTAAAGGGAAGGGAGTGAGATTGAGAGAGAAAGTGCATTTTTTACAGCAGCGATTTACCTCAAGCCCAAGTATAGCCGAGATGCACTTAAAGGGAAAGGAGTGAGATTGAGAGAGAAAGTGCATTTTTGGGTGTATTACAGCAGTGATTCGCTTTAAGCCCAAATCCAGCCTAGATGCACTTAAAGGGAAGGGAGTGAGAAACTGTGAAAGGCCAGCTAAAAGTACACACCTGCTGGTGTTGGAGACAAATGCTGCGTAGTGGAGCGTTTTATGCAACCCTCTTCTCCCACTCTTCCCACACTGATAGCAACACAGCAGGAGAAATGCTAGCAAAGGCTTCCAGTATCCGTAGTTTCAGGTGCTGCACATCTTGTATCTTCACAGCATAGACAATTGCCTTCAGATGACCCCAAAGATAAAAGTCTAAAGGGGTCAGATCGGGAGACCTTGGGGGCCATTCAACTGGCCCACGATGACCAATCCACTTTCCAGGAAACTGTTCATCTAGGAATGGCACGTTCCCTGAGTTTTTCCAGCAAGATGGTGCACCACCACATTATGGATGTCAGGTTCGAGCATTCCTAGATGAACAGTTTCCTGGAAAGTGGATTGGTCGTCGTGGGCCAGTTGAATGTCCCCCAAGGTCTCCCGATCTGACCCCCTTAGACTTTTATCTTTGGGGTCATCTGAAGGCAATTGTCTATGCTGTGAAGATACGAGATGTGCAGCACCTGAAACTACGGATACTGGAAGCCTGTGCTAGCATTTCTCCTGCAGTGTTGCTAGCATTTCTCCTGCAGTGTTGCTATGTGTGAAGAGTGGGAGAAGAGGGTTGCATTGACAATCCAACACAATGGGCAGCCCATTGAATACATTTTAAAAGTGGTCAGAAACTTGTAAATAACTCATGAAAGAATACAGTTACGTTAAAACCAAGCACATCATTGTTTTTCTTGTGAAATTCCCCATTAGTTTCATGTGTCACATGACCCTCTTGCTATTGAAAAAACAAAAGTTGGATTGAAAATGGCCGACTTCAAAATGGCCGCCATGGTAACCACCCATCTTGAAAAGTTTCCCTCCTCACATATACTAATGTGCCACAAACAGGAAGTTAATATCACCAACCATTCCCATTTTATTAAGGTGTATCCATATAAATGGACCACCCTGTACATCTAAGTGGTGTACCATTTTGTTCCTGTTAAAGTCTTAAGGGCCTACTTACTGTAAAAGGCCAGCCAAAAGTACACACCTCCCCAAAAGTACACACCTGCTGGTGTTGTAGACAAATACTGTTTAAAGTGTACTGGAGTGCATTGAACTCCCCTCATAAGTGCATACCACATACGTACATCTAAGTGTTGCACCATTTTGTTCCAGTTAAAGTTTTAAGGGTCTAGTTACTGTGAAAGGCCAACCAAAAGTACACACCTGTTGCTGTTCTAGACAAATGCTGTTTTAAGCGTAGTGAAGCGTATTGTACTTCCCTCATATACGCACTAAGTATGTAAGGCAGAGAAGTGCCAGGACGTGCACAGAGGAGTAGCAGTGGCCTAAATTCATCAGGCACAGGCAGAGGTCGCAGCAGACTAGGGGCGAGTGGCAGCGAGAGGCCTGAGCTCCTGGTATCAGCTAGCGGTCGTGTCTCGACCAGCAACCCATCTGCTGTCATTGACTGGTTTACACGGTCATCCACTTCATCACAAGTGACATCTGACACCCCCAGTCAACGGGTTCCTCAGACACAACCCTCAGTTGGCATGGCCCAAGAGCAGTCCCTGTCCTCCAATTGCCTCTGTCCTGTGCTATTCCCACACCCATAGAAGTATCCTATGCTGTGGGTTCAGCTCCACTTTTTAGTCAGGACTATCTACTAGAGGAGAGTCAGCAGCCCAGCCAAGAAGTGGAGGAGACATCCCCCTCTTCCTTCACTAGGCGGGCAAGTAGTGATGAGGAGAGTTGCGTGGTATGTGGAGTTGCGAGTGTTCAGGCTCCGGAAGCACACTCTGTTGAGGCACCTGAGGAGGACATCAGTGACGTGCTGACACAACTTGATGATGATCAAGCCGATCGCACTTGGGAGCCAGGTGCAGAAGGGGCTTCATCAGAAAAAGACGGTGGCAGGTTGCCCATGAGGCAGCAGTTGAGCCAGCTAGGTGGTAGCATGGTTGGGAGTCAGCATGGTGGCAGCAGTGGGAAGTCTAGAGCCAAACGTGCCCGGGGTAGACCACCTGCTTCGCAGCAGCCTACCTTCCCGGGAGGTAGTGGAACAGGGGTCCCTGGAGTCGGCGGCAGTAGCAGTCAGTCAGTGCGGACTGTTGGGGGGATAATCAGCCACTCTGCGGTGTGGCAGTTTTTCATCAAGTATCCGGAGGAGGTTAACATGGCCATATGCAATTTAAAAAAATATCTTTTTGTGAGGCACTTTGGTCTGGTCAGGCTGTCAACACCTCCAGGCTGTGTCATTCTGTCATCATATGGTCTACTCTTGCTGCTGCAACCTCCAGGCTTGGTCATTCTGCCACATTTTTGTCACCTCATGCTGGTGCCACCTCCAGGCTGTGTCATTTTGCTGCCATGTGGTCTCCTCATGCTGCTGGGACATTACCTAAAAATATTTATGGTAGCATTAGCTACCATAAATCTTCAATTAAAATTTGAAAATGTATCTTTTAATCCAAGGAATTGCGAGGCCCTATGGTCTCATCATGCTGCTGGTACATTACCTGAAAATTTTAATGTGAATTCAAGTAGAAAAAACAGACATGGTCGCACATCCACATATTGGGGGAGATTTATCAAAACCTGTGTAGAGAAAAAGTTGCTGAGTTGCCCATAGCAACCAATCAGATGACTTCTTTCATTGTTTCAGAGACATTTTCAAAATGAAAGAAGCAATCTGATTGGTTGCTATGGGCAACTCAGCAACTTTTCCTCTACCCAGGTTTTGATAAATCTCCCCCATAGTATTTTGATCTAATTGCTTCTCAATTCAAAAACTAACAGGTTATTAGTATACATCTTGAACAAAAGGTACAAGCCCACTCGCCACGTCAAGGCCACCTATTTAGAGTGGGTCCCTAACGTCCCCAGCATAGAATGGCATAGCACTTGGCGGCGACCACCACCGTCGCAATACCAGTGCCCACAGGGGGAGCGACCCACTGGCATAGCAGCCGCAATGCCACTCAAACCAGTCCCAGGGCCGCGCCTCACCACAGACATGGCGACACGGCAGCAATGGATGCCGCACAGCACCACACCAGTGTGAATAAGGTACAAAAGCTCACTCACCATGTGCTCCCAGTCAGACTGGGAAGCTGCCAGAAAAGAAAAGGCCCTGTGTAGCTGTGTAGGGTTGGGCTGAGGGCATGGGGTGGAGTGCAGACACAACTGAAAACAACAAAAAAAGAGGGGGATGGAAACACAACGTGAATTCAAGTGGAAAAAACAGACATGGTCGCACATCCACATGTTGTATTTTGATCTAATTGCTTCTCAGCATAAATTCAAGAACTAACTGGTTGTTAGTATACATTTTGATCAAAAGGTACAAGCCCACTCGCTTGTACTTTTTGATCAATATGTATACTAACAACCTGTTAGTTTTTGAATTTACGCTGAGAGGCAAATAGATCAAAATACATATTGTGGATGTGCGACCATGTCTTTCTCTACTTGAATTCACGTTGTGTTTTCTATCCCTTCTTTTTTTTATTGGTCAGCACTCCACCCCACCCCCTCAGCCCAACTCTATATAAGTAGCAGGTAGCTACACAAGGGCCTTTTCTTTTCTAGCAGCCGCCCAGTTTGACTGCGAGCACATGGTAAGTGAGCTTTTACACCCTGTTCACACTGGGGTGATGCTGTGTGGCGTCCGTTGCTGCCGTGGCACCGTTTCTGTGAGGGGCGCAGCCCAGGGACTGGTTTGAGTGGCATTGGGGCCACTCTGCCAGTGGGTCGTTCCCCCTGTGGGCCCTGGTGTTGTGGCGGTGGTGGTCGCCGCCCAGTGCTACGCTATTTTATGCTAGGGACATTAGGGACCCACTCTAAATAGGGGGCCTTGACGTGGCGAGTGTGCTTGTACTTTTTTATCAAAATGTATACTAACAACCTGTTAGTTTTTGAATTTACGCTGAGAAGCAAGTAGATCAAAATACTGTGGATATTGTGGATGTGCGACAATATCTTTCTCTACTTCCTAAAAATTCCTAAAAATTTTAATGGTAGCACTAGCTACCATAAATCTTCAAATTAAATTTGAAGATTTATCTTTTAATCTTAGGAATTGTGAGGCCCTGTGGTTTCATCATGATGCTGGGACATTACCTAAAAATTTTATGGTAGCACTATCTACCATAAATCTTCAATTTAAATTTAGAAAATGTATCTTTTAATCTTTTCTATTGTGAGGCCGTATGGTCTCGTCGGGCTGCTACCACCTCTAGGCTCTGTCATTGTGCCGCCATGTGACTCCTTGTTAGATTGGGTTTTGTGGTCATACAGTATTAGTTGAAAGTAAACGCCGGGACATTAAAGGGGTTCTCCGGTGCTTAAAGGGGTAGTCCAGTGGTGAAAAACTTATCCCCTATCCTAAGGATAGGGGATAAGTTTGAGATCGCGGGGGGGTCCGACCGCTGGGGCCCCCTGCGATCTCTCTGTACGGGGCCCCGGCTCTCCGCCGAGATAGCGGGTGTCGACCCCCGCATGAGGCGGCGGCCGACACGCCCCCTCAATACATCTCTATGGCAGAGCCGCAGATTGCCGAAGGCAGCGCTTCGGCTCTGCCATAAAGTTGTATTGAGGGGGCGTGTCGGCCGCCGCCTCGTGCGGAGGTCGACACGCCCCCTTCCCGCGGGCTGTTGGGGCTCCATACAGGAGATCGCAGGGGGCCCCAGCGGTCGGACCCCCCGCGATCTGCAACTTATCCCCTATCCTTAGGATAGGGGATAAGTTGCTCACCACTGAGTCACCACTGGACTACTCCTTTAAAGGGTAGCTCCCACCATCCCTTTTTTTTTTCTTTCTGTCCCTGCCTATTGCCCATTTATCCCTAACCACCTCCCTGCCTTTACATTTTTTTTTACTATATTAAAAATGCTTTTTTTTCTGACTGGTTGTGTGCTCACTACCAGGCAGACTTCCCCGGCAGGCATGACGTCACTGATGCCTGCTGGGGGGGCCCGAATTCCGTCCTTAGTTCAACTATACAGGGTGCCTCCAGCTGTTTCACCACTACAACTCCCAGCCTGCCCTGACATCTATTGGCTGTCTGGGCATGCTGGGAGTTGTAGTGGGGAAACAACTGTAGGCACCCTGTGGTGAAAACAGTCTCAGCCGCAGCTGCCACAGATCCCGCTCCCCCAGGCCCCGCCGCGCAACACCCCCCACCCTTCTCCCTCCGCCCGCCCGCCCAAAAAAGACATTCCGCTCCCCCAAACTCCATCACCCCCAGACCCCGCCGTGCAACACCCCCCTCCCTCCGACCGCCCGAAAATAAGACATTCCACTCCCCTTATAAGACCTCAGATCAGACTTGCCCATCCGGAGGATCAGCGCAGCAATGAGTGCGCGCGCTGCCTCTGGACAGGGTAACGGGGCGGGTGGGGCCACGCGCGAGGCTAGTGGAGCAGCCTGACAGTGGGCAGTGCAGCCCCAGCTATCAGGGTGCTCGCTCTCGCCTGTTTGATTGACAGGCGGGAGCGAGCACCGCAGTGACTGGATTTCGACTCATTGCCAGGCTGAAATGAGTTGAAATCCAGTAGTGACGTCACTGCTGAATGCATTCGGCCACTAGGAGGGCGACCCCTAGTGGCCGAATTTAAAAGTGATTTTAAACTTGTTTAAAATCACTTTTTTTAATTAAAGTATGTTAGAGATATGTTGTAGTACTTAAGTACTACAACATATCAATTTTTTTACTTCATGACAGTGCCCATTTAAACATCTTATCCCCTATCCAGAGGATAGGGGATAAGATGCCTGATCGCGGGAGTCCCTCCGCTGGGGACCCCCGGGATCATGCACGCGGCACCCCGTTTGTCATCAGTCCACGGAGCGTGTTCGCTCCGGGACTGATTACCGGCGACTACAGGGCGGGCGGCGTGTGACGTCACGCCTGCGCTGGCGTGTGACGTCAATGCAAGCCTACGGGAGCCCATAGGCGGGGCGGAGCGTGACTTCACACGCCCGCGCAGGCGTGACGTCCCACGCCGCCCTGTTGTCGCACGTAATCAGACCCAGAGCTAACACACTCCGGGGACTGATTACAAACGGGGTGCCGCATGCATGATCCCGGGGGTCCCCAGCGGAGGGACTCCCGTGATCAGGAATCTTATCCCCTATCCTTTGGATAGGGGATAAGATGTTTAAGCACCGGAGAACCCCTTTAAACTTGGGAATCTAATATAAATCTTAAATTTAAATTAAAAACAATTGATGTCATCTTTTCAGGACTGAGGCTCTATGGTCGTCTACGTCATATATTACCTGTCGAATTACCACAAGAATCCAATGAAGCAGGTTGGAGCAATAACAATGAGCCATAACTGTTTAAATGAAGCATTCGCACTTTCACAGTCAGGGGGGCGCTGAGAGGCAGGGGCTGAAACAGGTGATATTTTGCCTCGTGGAGGACCGCCAGCTTTATGCTCACCAGAATGGGTACTCAAAAAATTTAAATAAATTCAAATTAAATTAAATAAAAATATCTTAATTCTCTTCCATTTTGACACCATTTGGTCTCTCTGCTGCCACATATAGACACTCTGCTGCAGTGATTTTAATAGTGATGCCTGTAATCTGCATGTCATACTGAATAACAGTATTATTTCACTAACACAGCACAATCCCTATGCGTGTTAGGACAAGGCAAAGTGTTCTACACCCCTATTTAGGCTCTTTGTAGGCCAGAAATAGCCATTGTTAATAGTGATTTGCCACAAATAAATTCGGACCTGCGGTAGCCCATCTGTGTGTCCCTCCTAGTGGTCTAGGGTAGGTGTGAGTGGCCATCTGGTTCTTCACCTCCCTGCAACCCCTAAGCATCTTGGCTTTGGCTGAGATGCCACCAGTATATGGCTTCTTGGCTGATGCCTTGGTTAAAGCCTGGGTTGAAGCCAGGGGCATTTGTGGCTCCTTAGTAGCTTAGGCTAAAAGGGGCATTGAACCTGGACCCTTGCAGGTACCTTTTGGCCTGGAGATGAAGGGTAGGTTTGTTGGGGGCCTCTCTCCTGTTGGAGAAGGGCTTAGCAATAGACCGCAAACTTTGTGCATGTTTTTTGAGTGTGGCAGGTTTGCAATTTTTCTTGCACTTTCAGCACGTTCCTTGGCTCTTAATACAGATAAATTCAGACCGAAACTAATTTTTGGGGAAAATTCGAATCGGCTGAATCGAATTTTTCAAAGCTTCGCTAATCTCTAATAGTGACATATTGTTGATTTTCTGACTGCTATTATAATACATATTGCTGCAAATCTCTCAAAACCATCTTTATTACCCAAAGTGTTGTTCAACATTTTGTCAAAAATACAGGACAAAATAACAAAACGTGCAGAACTATTTTGTTTTGTTTAAAAAAATAAGGGACACTGTGACAAAAAAATCAGACAGACCTTCATTAACTCCTTAATGACGGGGGTTGTGTGAAGATGGCTGCAATATTCGAACAGCAGCCATCTTCGGATGTCACCTAGGTGGTACTCAATAATGGGGATTGCTGTGATTGGCCAGTCAATTCTGATTTCTGAATACCCAATCACGGCGCTCACAGGCCAATTCAGCCTTCGGTGACCCAGAAGAAAATAGTGATCGGTGCTGTATGAGATAGTAATGTGTAGGAGTAAAGATGCAGGGGTTCCAGTTCTCCACTGTGATTGGTGGGGACCAATTGAACTATTAACAATGGGCAGGGAATTCAGAATGACGTTCCCTACTCTACCCACTCACTCCAGTCCGGGCAGAAAGTGGAGGAACGCGTGCATGACATGTGTGGCCAATTGTTTCTGGTGTCTCAAATTGCCATTGATGTGTGATAAGAAACAGACAGCCAACAGGTAGGCACCTTGTAGTGCTATGTGGGGTTTGCATTACTCAGCAATACTTTTTGGTGCTGCTACCTTTTTTTGGGGTGCAGTTGTTTTTTTTTCCATTTGTTTGGGTTTTTTTGAGTTTTTTTCAGGTAAGGGAGTTTGTGATCCATGCCACCAGCAACTGTTCTATGCTGAGTGGCCGGACGGTCCCCTGCCCTGATTTTTTACTAGTTTATTAAGTTTACATTTCTAAAAAATTTTCATTTATTATTTTATTTTAAAAAAATAAAGAAAACACTACACTACACTGCATTACACAACACTACACTCCACACTTAATAAAGTGAAAAACACCACATTTACACACACCTTTACACTTACACACCCTCTTGAAAATGAAAATGGGCATACCCCACAGTTGCCTCTAACACTGAGACCGCCAGGGAGGGAGAAGAGGAAGACTCCACTTTCCTCCATTCTTTCTCCCTGTCATCATCCCATATAAGTGACCCTGCCCCCCCATACTAATGAGCCTGCACCCCATTCTAATGATCCTGCCCTCCACACTAATGACCGTGCCCCCCCCCCCATACTAATGATCCGGCCCACATACTAATTACCATGTCCCTCATACCAGTACAAGTTTCCCTGTTCCCCTTACAGGTCACCCTATCTGGACCCCAGTCCCCAATGATTATGAGCTACAAATTCCTGGGTATGTTGGCTGCCCAGGAATCTAAATTGATCTCAAAGGTCTCACTAAAAACGGCTTTTTTAAGCTTTTTTTTCAGTGAGTACCTTGAGAATTTTATGTTGGCTCAATCAAACTTGTACGCCGAACAGTTAGTGGCGCCATGTTTTTTTGGCTAGGCCCCAAAGATGGCCCCCAAAAATGCTGCAGAGATGGGGTTATTTTGCTTCCTTGTGCTACAAATAGGTGAATTAGTAAACTTGAAGTGCTTAAAACTTAACGTTTAATAATTGTAATAATAAAATAGTAGCCCATAAATGTTTGGTATGCCACAATCAGCACCACTAAGACCATATAAGGAGTAATAGGTCATCCTTTCGACTGCTGTCATCCACAATCTGTCCAAATGCAGCAGTTTTATTCTCCGATAAGATCAGTGTGCAACATATAGAGTGCATCAATTTGATCTAAGGCTCACTACGATGCCCCTACAACCACCCAACGCGTTTCTATAACCAAATTAGTGGCAACTTCCTCAGGGGAGAAACCGTTAAGGGAATCTGAGCATAGTATCAGGGTGAGTGTACTATAATGACGGCCACCACCCTAATACAGTGTACTTATTCAAAGATAAGCAAAATACAATATCATAGAAATCCTTCCACTTCCTTTTGGGGTATTCCTGGACGCCGTTTCCATATGGCCACCAGTATTTGTTTCAGATCTATCAGACTGTTTCATAACCTTAACATCAGCCAAGCAAACACCGCCTGCAATTTGCATCATTATCATCGGCGCATCAACAGGTGCTGGACCGCCTCGGCTTGCCTGGTTACCTTGGAAGCCGATACGCTCCCCACTGGTGGCGAGGGGGGAGTGTCTTTCCAGCCTGGACACCAATGATTAGCACCACGCTGTATATTCAGTGCGAGCGCTTAGTGATGACGTCAGACGCCACCCAGCAATTTGCCTTTATATAGCAGCCGGTCTTTTCACTCTCTCCCGACTGCCAAGACAGTGAGGAGAAGGACACCAACATATCCCCAGAGAAGCCGTGAGTAGCCGTCATTACCGCAGATCATGCAGTCCATTAACTGCATGGTCCATGACTCTCCTTTTTTCTTCTCAACAGGGGATGCAGTTACCAGCACGTGTGGTATAACCCGCTGATACAAAAGGTCATGTTATTGTGATTCACTCCGTTTTCAGGTGATGATAGGAGCGCAAATATATTGTGAATTTTTTTACGTCTTCATGGCGCCACTGAGGTCATTTTCCTTTTTCTTTTTTACCGGTCACTGGCTATCTGAAAAATAGCACCCCCATAACAGATGGGGTCTGGCTGTTGAGGTTAGATTTGCCTCTTGATCCTGGGAGTGTGTTTTAGCCAGCACGTCCCAAAGACCACTTCATTTGACTGCAAGACTTAGCATGTGTGCCATACAGGGAGAGTGTGTCATGCCACCTAGACACAGCGCTTTTACTTTATTTGTGCCGTTATCGGTACCAACTACGTTTCCCAATGTCAGATCATGACCAGAGAGCCAGTATGAAACTTCCTGTTACAGACAGAACAGCAGCTCCTCCACTGTGTGGCTTTTCTCACCCAGGCTCAGTAGATTTACTACAACATGGCAGCTCTTGATTCTGCACTGATGAAAGGGGGGGAGAGGGTTAGCTATAATCTTTCCTGTGGGGCGAGGCTGTATGTTCATGGAGGAGAACCTGCATGGGGAGGAGATTAGGTGGGTGGTGTCACCAGGTGAACCTGATCAATGTAACTGCAGAGGTGTCACTACAATTTACTGGCCTTGTTGCATTGGAGCCTCGTTCTGCAGGATGTTGACCCAGTGGTCCATATAAGACATGTATTAGCCCTGGCCATAGCTACTACTTCATGTATTTACTGCAGCATGCACTGTTCTGCATACCAACAACTGCATGGAGTGGCCCACCCTCTCCGCAACATGATTGTGCAAAGCAGGGATGACTTTCTTGGAAAAATAATGGCGACTGGGTATGCACTACCTGGGCTGGGCACACCCCATTAATTGTCTGAAGGCTGTAGAGTCAACAAGATGGCGTGGGAGTGCCTGTGCCACCAACAGCTTGGCCAGGTGCAAATTAAGGAGCACTTCAACAGGGTGACTGGGCAAATACTGTTTTCTGCAGGACATAGATTCCCAATAGATAACTGATTGGATAGAGGAGAAGGACACAACTCTGATGAGGTCAAGACAGATAATGTGCTGCCTGTCGACAAGGCCTGGCTGCTAGACAGTAGGGAGGGCTTTGGACCAGCATCAGTAGCATCAGCAGCAAGGATTTCCTCATATTGTGGGGCATCTTGTCTGTCCCACATGGCCATGTGATGCTACTCCATAAGGTAGAAAAAAAATTCCACACGGCAATTTACTTGGCAGAGACTACACCACCTGACTGTGCCCCTCCTTTGATAGGTATTTTTTTTTTTTTTTTAAACCTACAGATGCTGCAGCGTTGCTCTCACCCTTAACTGATCAGAACAGCAGATTTGTTGAGTTTGACAGGTTCTGCCCCTACCTTAGCTACACTTTTCTTTGCTGACACTACCACTACCATCTTGCTCTGAACACGTAACCTCTACCTCATCTGCTTCCCACATCCCTGCCACTCCTCTCTGCATGAACGTCTTGGGCTTCTTGCTCCCCCTCAACATAGCCACCATGATGCCTTACAGTATCCTCCCCACACCTACCACCACCAGTCCCACTATTGCCAGGCTTGGCCACTGCTTACACCTCCACCATGGAAACACATTCCAAAGGTTTACTGTCCTCACACAACTCCTCCTCTTCTATTGGATAGTGATATCCTTCTGCTTAACAGTGGGGGAGGGGGGAAGCAAAGACAGAGATGAGAAAAAGACCATCTAGGATGGACATTTCCACTGCGCCATGTAACTGTAGATGAGGAGGAATCCACTGACAGCTCACCGTCATATCATCAGACTCTTCTTTCTCTGCCTCTGAAGACTTTGAATGAGTCAACCAGTCCACAAGGGGCGAAATCACTCAACCACTAGCAGACATTGAGATCTTTGGATGGCTTATGTGGCTGTTACTACGACAACCACCAGGCACCTGGCTGCTGCTGCTACCTGTACTGGTGCTGGTACTGTCACCAACATTCTTAATTCCAGAGGACATGGCAGGGGTGTTCTGTCCCCAACCCCATCCAAAAATTCTATTACCAGACATATTTTTTGTGGATTTTAAAATATTTTAAGGTTATTTTAATCTTTGTGGGGTGATTTTTTACTCACCTACTAGTCAACTTTAACTTTCAATGCTTTGAACTGTGGTGTTATCTTACAAGCAGGTAAATATAACGTGTGTTTGATTAAACCAAGAACATGTACATAAAGCGCTTTAGAAGGCTAATGTACATAAAAAATGTACACGCTTTTTATTGCACTGATAGACTACAACCAGATAAATATAATATATGTTTGATTAAACCAAGAATATGCACATAAAGCGCTTTAAAAGGCTAATGTGCGTTATGTACATGCTTTTTATTGCACTTTACAACCGGTAGATACAACCCCATAAATAGAAGTAAGTCACTTTGGATAGCTATGCTGCATTCATGGCTATTTAAATATCATACAGGTCAGCCCACAGCTTTGCTCAGTAGTACAGATATTCGAATGTGCTTGGAACAATGCTGGCTGGGATTTGTAGTGCACGATGAGGCTTGAGCAGGAAGGGACAGGCGGTCCCTAAGATAAGCCCACAGATCAAGTCTGTGCTCACTTTGCTGTGGAATTGTATAGCCTATGGTTTGTGCTTAGCCAGCTGTGGAGATGACATCTTGCTGGCCTTAGACATAGAAGAAACCATGCTTCAGCAGCAGATAAGCCATATTTAATTTAGAATCAGTGCTCCCCTTTATACAGAAAGACAGCCTGAATACTAGGGGTTGTTTGGTTTGGAGGTCAGCCTCACGTATCGGGTTGACTTATTTCAATCATTCTCAGAATCACTCATTCATACACCTAAATACATTTGACAGCACAAATAGTATAATTTTTCTACAGGATATTCGTATGTGGTCGACCTTCAACAATATTCTGCGTCATTGTATAAGAGACAGTAAGAGAGCAAAGTAAAAGAAAAAAAAAAGAAAAGGAACAAACTTTGGAGATATCCAAGTCCTATTTGAGACAATTTATTTTTAACCAGCGGAGACCCTTTCCTTGAAATCCGATTCATTTCTATCTTTTATGTGCTGCACAAAGTTTTTATTCCTGTAGCCTTCTTATAATGACTGGTGACCAGTCAGGGTACGCTATGAACCCAGATCACCAATTCCTCTGATCTCCCTGCAATGTTACACTGGTTGTACATTTTAAGAGAGAAGCAAAGAGAAAGTAAAAGTAGAATTATGCATACAAATATAAAGGCTGAAAAGTACCCAATTTTACTGGTGTGGAAGATCATCCCCAAGTGGAAGGAGACGCCTCAACCAGCCTCTTTTGACATCTAAGAAATAGGCGGAGGACTTACAGGTGAGTTCTTCAGACTCAGTATATTGATAGATGCTTCTCCTTCTTCATCAGTGGAGATCTTCTGGCTCGAAGGACCATGATCAGGAAAATCTTCAGCTATTATTGAAGACTATCCAGGATCCCTATGCAAGTAGTTGGTATTTTGCATTGATACAGAGGGACTACAAGACTGTTTACATGCTGTGATGAGAATAGTTGTCACAAGCCCCCAGCATGGGAGCAGCTTTTTAAAAGAACATATTGAGCCTCATTTACTAAGAGTTTCGGGTTTTTACTAGTGGGAAAAGTTGTTTCAGACATGCAGGATTCCTCTCTATTCACTATTGGGAAAAGTTGGGAAAATTTTCTGACCAGCTTTTTCCAGGTCGATATTTCCAGCCATTTACCCACAGGATTTTCTGTGAATTCCATAGTAAATCGGTCGGGTTGTTAAACCATGCCCCTTTTTGGCCTATAACGCCCCCTTTTGCGACAGACCATGCCCCTTTTTCGGGTTTGTCAGATTTTTCAGGCGCACACTGTCGCACACTGGCGCAGACATGTCTCAGACATGTCTCAGACAAAATAACCAGACAAAAACTGGTCGGTTTCAGCTTAGTAAATGAGGCCCATTGTGGTTATCTCTTCTGCATTACCTAAACTAAAAACAGATACCCTGCACTTTGCATTATCTAAGCTGATAACAGACATCCTGTTTTACGCTTTATCTTTTCCATACATGATAAGGCACTAACTAGTTTCATTTTTGCATAAGTATTGCTTTAAGCCAATACAATAACCAGCGCAACTCTGGATATATATAGCAAATCTGTGATATAAAATAGATTTTAGACAATTTTTCCCAACAGTCTACTTCTTCTCAATACGTTTATTAATGCCCTTGTAGAGGGACTACAGAGTAGGGATTAAAGTAGACACTAAACTGGGTAAGGTAAGACTTAAGAGAATCACATAATATTGTAAGGCTGCTGTTTGGCAACCACCAGCGTACCATGTGTCCTGGCTCTTACCAGTGTTAGGTAACATCCTCTGTGTCTGCCATGCTTCCTGGCTTTTTTCCTCTAGAGTATCTCCTGTTGTAGTTTCTGATTTGTCTTCTAGGGTCTTCGCACGAGCACTGGCTGAATCTTATTGAGACAGAGTGTATTTTCTAATAGATTCTCCTACAATCCCTGCCAGGTACTGCTTATATGTCTGCCACACCTGTTGCCTGATGCCTCAACAAGGTTGTGTTCTGAATTGCTAGGTCTCTAAAGCCTGTCTGTCTGCTGATCCTGTGTTCCTGATCTCTGCCTGTTTTCTGGACTTTGCCTTTGTCTCAACCCCTTGAACCTGACCTTTCTCTGCTGTGTATGAACTTGGACTGTCAACAATGTTCCAGCCAGCCTGCCCCTGTAGCCTTTTGGTTAGCTGTTCCCACAGCATTTGCTATATTAATAAACAGTAACACTGGTAGAGATTCAGACCTAAGCACAGCAGGTATAGAGCTTGTATACCACTCTGTGTATATGAGTGGTGCTAAACATGTAACTAGTATAGCAACAGCATCCAGGTATATAACAAAACAGAAAAAGCATGTAGAGACTTACCCATTTGGATGTATTCTTTTCTTGTCTTTATTAGGAAGGTTCTTATAGATATATAGTCACAGGTGGTTACAAAAGTGCTGGAAGGATTCAACGTGCAGGGGAACAAATGAAACAACAGACTGTTTTTGCTTTGTCCGAAGCTTCTTCCGGTCTCAACAAACAGGGTAACATGACATGTACAAATAACGCCTACCTGTGGGCGTAACTAACAATACAAAAGTTAAACAAACTTTATTGTTTAAAACACACTAAAAACTAGATCTCTTAACCCTTTTATGGCATGCGATCTATATGAATGGGGAAATATCGTTGCGCTCATTGAGGCCTAACGGTCCTAAAGCATTTAATTTACTAATTCAGAGAGACAGAGGAGCCGGCACAGACATGTATGTTCACCATTCACAAAATGCGGTTCAAACAGCTAAAACAGTCCTGCAAGTCCTACGGGTATTAAGGCGTCCGTTCACTCGTATTGGTGCTCAATCCCTAAAGAGCAAAGACACATTGCAAACGATAAGAGAAGATGAGGAGGCACTCATGGTTATGGTGAAGCTTTCTTTATTCAAGGTGCTAAAACATCACGAGCAGTGGAACGCCACGGCGGTCCAAGCAGGTGAGCAGGTGCGGGACAATTGTTTCATGCCCCTTCCAGGCATTTCATCAGACCGTTACATCTGGCCGTTTTTTCAAGTAATAATCCCCATGCCAAAAATATTAAATTCTATCTAAGGTACGTTGACAATGTTTTTGTAATATGGGACAGGACACAAACTGAATTCAAAGATTCGTGGAGTAAATATGTTATTCACGCACCGATTTGGTCAATATAATCTTGAATTTTAAGATGTACATGTTTGGGTGTGGAATGGAACATTAAATACTACAGTGTTCCGTAAGGAGATCACAAAAAAAACTCCATACGTCATTATGGCAGTTCC
Source organism: Hyla sarda (assembly GCF_029499605.1). Classification (NCBI taxonomy): domain Eukaryota; kingdom Metazoa; phylum Chordata; class Amphibia; order Anura; family Hylidae; genus Hyla; species Hyla sarda. The sequence continues at coordinate 6,523,216 of NC_079189.1, read as the reverse complement.
CACCCAAACGCATATGGGATGGTATACCTTACAGTCAGTTCTTGCTCCTGAAGCGCATTAATAATGATGAAAAAGAGTTTTTGAAGAGATATTATTAAGAGATATTATTAGAAAGGGAATATCCACTCGGAGTAATAGAAAAAGCCTTTGAAAAAACTAAAAATAAATAAAACGCAGTCAGCTACTTAAACGCAAAAAAGACAGAAAAAAGATGTGTTTTCGTTTCACAATAAACCTATAAATCAAGCGATCGCACAGTCAATCAATCGTAATTGGTTTAATTTAGAAAATGACCAGGATATACAACACATGGACCCGTCATAACTTACAAACCTTATAAAACAGTGAGTGATTTGATCAAGAATAGGAGGAAAATAAATAAAAAACAAAAAAATATATGGTTAGACGGAACTACACTGATAGGAAATGTGCAGATATAACATGAATAAAAGCCAGTTCAAATTAGGTGGCAAAAAAATTAAAGGGGAAAACTTTTTTTTAATATCAACTGGTGCCAGAAAGTTAAACAGATTTATAAATTACTTATAGTACTTATTAGCTGCTGAATACTACAAAGGAAAGGATTTTCTTTTTGGAACACAGAGCTCTCTGCTGACATCACTAGCACAGTGCTCTCTGCTGACATCTCTGTCCATTTTAAGAACTGTCCAGAGTAGGAGAAAATCCCCATAGCAAACATATGCTGCTCTGGACAGTTCCTAAAATGGACAGAGGTGTCAGCAGAGAGCACTGTGCTCGTGATGTCAGCAGAGAGCATTGTGTTCCAAAAAGAAAATAATTTCATCTGTAGTATTACGCAGCTAATAAGTACTGGAAGAATTAAGATTTTTTAATAGAAGTAATTTTACAAATCTGCTTAACCCCTTAACGACGCAGGACGTATATTTACGTCCTGCGCCGGCTCCCGCGATATGAAGCGCCGCGATCCCGCATCATATCGCGTGGGTCCCGGCGCTCATCAACGGCCGGGACCCGCGGCTAATACCACACATCGCCGATCGCGGCGATGTGCGGTATTAACCCTTTAGAAGCGGCGGTCAAAGCTGACCGCCGCTTCTAAAGAGAAACTGAAAGTATCCCGGCTGCTCAGTCGGGCTGTTCGGGACCGCCGCGGTGAAATCGCGGCGTCCCGAACAACTGATCGGACACCGGGAGGGCTCTTACCTGCCTCCTCGGTGTCCGATCGACGAATGACTGCTCCGTGCCTGAGATCCGGGCAGGAGCAGTCAAGCGTCGATAATGCTGATCACAGGCGTGTTAATACACGCCAGTCAGTGATCAGCATAGGAGATCAGTGTGTGCAGTGTTATAGGTCCCTATGGGATAACAATGATCAGTATAAGAGATCAGTGTGTGCAGTGTTATAGGTCCCTATGGGATAATAATGATCAGTATAAGAGATCAGTGTGAGCAGTGTTATAGGTCCCTATGGGACCTATAACACTGCAAAAAAAAAGTAAAAAAAAAGTGTTAATAAAGGTCATTTAACCCCTTCCCTAATAAAAGTTTGAATCACCCCCCTTTTCCCATAAGAAAAATAAAACAGTGTAAAAAAAAAAAATAATAAACATATGTGGTATCGCCGCGTGCGTAAATGTCTGAACTATAAAAATATATCATTAATTAAGCCGTATGGTCAATGGAGTACGCGCAAAAAAATTCCAAAGTCCAAAAAAGCGTATTTTGGTAACTTTTTATAACATTAAAAAATGAATAAAAAGTGATCAAAAAGTCAGATCAAAACAAAAATCATACCGATAAAAACTTCAGATCACGGCGCAAAAAATGAGTCCTCATACCGCCCCGTACGTGGAAAAATAAAAAAGTTATAGGGGTCAGAAGATGACATTTTTAAACTTATAAATTTTCCTGCATGTAGTTATGATTTTTTCCAGAAGTGCGACAAAATCACCTATATAAGTCGGGGATCATTTTAACCGTATGGACCTACAGAATAATGATAAGGTGTAATTTTTAGCGAAATATGCACTGCGTAGAAACGGAAGCCCCCAAAAGTTACAAAATGGCGTTTTTTTTTTCGATTTTGTCGCACAATGATTTTTTATTCCGTTTCGCCATGTATTTTTGGGTAAAATGACTAATGTCACTGCAAAGTAGAATTGGGGACGCAAAAAATAAGCCATAATATGGATTTTTAGGTGGAAAATTGAAAGGGTTATGATTTTTTAAAGGTAAGGAGGAAAAAACGAAAGTGCAAAAACGGAAAAACCCTGAGTCCTTAAGGGGTTAAAATTCTGGCACCAGTTGATAAAAAAAAAAAAAAAAAAACTAAGTTTTCCACCAGAGTACCCCTTTAAGGTACAACAATTTATTACCTGTAGAAGTACTAATGTTGTCTATTGCATAATGTGTTCCTGTGGATTATTTTATATAGGAAAAACAAAAAGACACCTTTATAAAAGAATAAGAGAACACAGATACTCTTTAAGCACAAGAAAAGGGGCAACACGTTTTATAACACATATGCAGCAGTGTCATAATAATAGCCCTACAGAAAAGCAATTAGCAGGCATAAAGCGTATTAATGGATATGGAGAGGGGACAGGTCTTGATGCGCTATTACAAAAAAAAAGAGGTATTATGGATTAGTAAATTAAATGCTTTAGGGCCGTTAGGGCTCAATGAGCGCAACAATATTCCCCATTCATATATATTGCATTCCATAATAGGGTTAACAGATCTAGTTTTTAGTGTGTTTTAAACAATAAAGTTTGTTTAACTTTTGTATTGTTAGTTCCGCCCACAGGTAGGCGTATTTGTAAACGCCATGTTACCCTGTTGGTTGAGACCGGAAGAAGCTTCGTGCAAAGCGAAAGTCGGTTGTTTCACTTGTTTCCCTGCACGTTGAACCCTTCCAGCACTTTTGTGACCTCCTGTGACTATGTATCGAAAAGAACCTTCCTAATAAAGGCAAGAAAAGAATTCATCCAAAAGGGTGAGTGGCTATATGCTTTTTCTCTTTTGTTGTATCACAATGCTAATAAACACCTCATCTGCTCTGCTGAGTCTGACGCTATCGTTAGTGTCTGTTTCCCCCTTCTACCTGCCTGGTCAGATGCCTCTTGTGGCACAGTGAGGCGTTACAATTTGCTGAGGCCCTGAAACCCGTTGCGTTCTCAGAAACGTTTCTCCCAGACTGCTCATGTGAAGTGGTCATTCCGATTCACACCTGTGTTCCAGAGCGTTGTTCAGATTCATTTTGCTTGTCAGCCTAAAGAACTCATGCAGAGCCCTGTTCAGACTGATGCTACTTGTCAGCCTTAAGAACTCATGCAGAGCCCTGTTCAGACCCCTGCTGCGATGCCACCTGATAAAAGACCGGAGCACAATACCCATACCCCTGACCTCTAGGAGAAGTCTTTCTCTCGTCTTGGTACCATGAAGAGGGAGGTGAGGTGAGGTAGGGGGAGTTCTGTAATGCTGCTGGTGGGCAACCACAGTGTGCCATGTGTCCTAGTTCTTACCAGCATCAGGTGAGGTCCTATGTGCCATGTGTCTGCCATGCTTCCTGGCTTTTCTCCTCTGGAGTATCTCCTGCTGCAGTTCCTGCTCTGTCTTCTAGGGTCCATGCCCAAGCACTGGCTTAGTCTTTTAGAGACAGAGTTCATTCGCTTATGGATCCCCCTCCAATCCCTGACAGGCACAGCCTATATTAGTCTGCCACATCTGTTTCCTGATGACTCAGCAAGGTTGTATTCTTGGACTTCGACTATCAACTATGCCATACTTTAAGTGAAGACAGCTCACCCAGATCAAGCTAACACCTGTGCAAGGACCCACCGGTCCCACCTCCAGCTTCACATGCCGCAAAATGAAGAAAAAAAGGAATGTCCAGCATCCAGGTGAAGTCCAAACAGGATATATCTTTATTGGGAGGCTTGCAAATACACGTTAAAAACTCTGACGCGTTTCCCGTTTTCGCGCTTAGTCATGGAGTGCTATGTCAGCTCTGCTACGCCTGACGCTATCTTTAGTGTCAGTTTCCCCTTTCTGCCTGCCTGGCCAGCTGCCTCTTTAGGCACAGTGGGTATAGTCCCGTGGGGCGTTACAAATATAACAGAGGGATCTTTGGAAGCTGGAGGCTTGGGCACATATATTGCAAATGAAGTTTAATGTGGATAAATGTAAGGTTATGCATTTGGGCTGTAAAAACAAAAAGTACAATTATGTGCTAAATACTTCCACCGAAAAGGTCTTTATGGTACTGGTGGACAGTAAACTCAACTTGAGTGATCAGTGACAGGCAGCGGTGGCCAAGGCTAACAAAGTCATGGGGGGGTATCAAGAGAGGCATAGAGGCTCGTGACAAGGACATCGTTTCGCCTCTGTAGAAATCATTAGTCAGACCACATATGGAGTATTGTAATATAATTCTGGGCACCGGTATTTAAGAAGGGCATGGCAGAACTGGAGAGGGTGCAGAGGAGGGTGACAAAGAAAATTAAGGGTATGGGAGGATTACAGGACCAAGACAGGTTATCAAGCTCGGGGTTATTTAGTTTAGAGAAAAGACGTCTTAGGGACGATCTGATCACAATGTACAAATATATTAATGGACAGTACAGAGATCTTTCCAGTGATCTTTTTATACCTAGTCTAGAGGAAAGAAGGTTTCGCCATCTTCACAGAGATTCTTTACTGTAAAAGCAGTGAAACTATGGAACTCTTCTGCCTCATGATGTTGTGATGACTCAAAAAATAGAGGGGAGGTCTGGATTTTTTTTTAGAAAATATATATTACAGGTTATGGATACTAGATTTATGTGGTTAGAATGTTGATCCAGGGACTTTTTCTGGTTGCCATATTCGGAGTCGAGAAGGAATTTCTCCTCTGTCATGAAGGCCATTTGCATCATGGGGGGGTTTTGCCTTCCTCTGGATTAACACAGTAGCATTTTAAAGGAAAACTGTCACATGTTTTCTCCCTATCCACAGGTACGGGGCCATTCGCCCGCAATCGTAGTTTTATTATATGTGGAAATCTGTCTGTAACTGGCACCGGCGGGGCTTCTGTAGCTTAACTGGCACTGACATCAGCGCCGCTTATGAATATTCATCCCGCCTCCCTCCAGTTAGGAGCGGCGAAGAGAGGGAGAGCTTTTGGGGGGGGAATTATATTCATAAGCCAGTAACGTCAGTGTCAGTTAACCTGCAGAAGCCCCGCCCATGCCAGTTACAGCCACATTTCCACATATAATAAAACTACGATTGCGGACGAACGGCCGGGCGGATCCGTGCAAGGTAGGGCTCATTGGAATCAGTGTCTCCCGCACTATCCGTCAGTACCAATGGATAGTGTGGGAGAAAACGTGACAGTTTTCCTTTAAGTTGGACTTTATGGACTCTTGTCTTTTTTTTTTTTACCTTACAAACTATGTAAATAAGGCCAGCCTTCTACCACCCAGGTAACCTGTTCTTCCCAGTACTATTCTGGCAATGGGTACTGGGGTAATATTGGGCAGTTAGCACTAGCTGCATCAAGGGTTAACACTGAGCCTATAAAGTTATTTAAAAAAAAAGTTTTTTTTTAAATTTTATTAAATAAATACTCCTCCACACCCCTCGTTAACCAGTTAAAAAAAAAATGATGGTCATCGCCAAAGTCCCCAAATCTGATTTTTTTCACAGCATATGGCTGTGTTCAAACTTTACTTTGTAAATGTTAAAAAAAGATGTTATAAATGCAATGGGCAAACAGATACTCAGTCTTACCCTCCTCTTTCCTGACTGTACAGCTTCATCTGTAGTCCTGTCACTAGTGGCCATCATGTGATCCCTAGAGATGTGGCTACCGAAAAAGATGGATAGACATGAATGGGAAGGGTAAGTACCCTCTTAACACACCGTATACAGTAAAAAGACATCTATATTTATGGCTGTTTACTGCATGGTCCCCAAGATTTTAAAAAGTTACACTTCTTAAAGGGGTACAGGATCCACAGGAATCATCAGAAAATTATATTGAAGTAAAATTATCACAAGAATTATAACTTACTAATATAGTGTTACCACATATTGTCCTGGCTTAACCAAATTTTAGCTTTCAACATTTCTGAAAGGAAGTTGTGTGGTTCTCTCATTGTCAGTGTGGTGCTGTCTCAGCAGCTTTGAGGCTCCTCACTCTTTCCTGACAAGAGGTTGTGTAGACATCTCATAGTGTGGTTCTCTCAACAGCCCAATTGCTCCTCCCTTTCTCCTTACAGAAAGTTATGTAGTCCTTTCATTTTCAGTGGGGTACTGTCTCAGCAGCTCCCCAGCTGCTTCATCTCCTCTGACAGGAAGTTGTGTAGTTCTCTCATTGTCAGTGCGGTGCTCAAAACAGCACCCTGGCTCCTCTAAATGTTCAGAACGCTAGGGTGAAGGCCTAGAGATCGCAGGGCGGTCCAAGTGGCCGGACCCCTTGCGATCAGACATCTGATCCCCTATCCTTTGAATAGGGGGATAAGATGTCCAGGGGCAAAATACTACTTTAAGGGGCTAACACATGTTTAATATGGTTAAAGATGTTTTTCTCAGTGAATGGTAATAACAGCTGTTGTTGTGCTGTGGGTGAACAACCTCCTTAATACATATTCCTGAGCTTGATGTGACTCTGTTTGATTGTTGTCTTGGATTTAAATGCCCCCCGGGTAACCACAAAAGGTGCTATGAATAAGAACGCTTAATGTATGAAATGTAGAAGCTCATTGGGGTAGATATGGAAGTACGTGGATTTTTATGCACTTTAATAATGTTGGGAATTCATTTTTAAACAACCAAGGCTGGATACAGTTACTTTCCTTGAGTTTCCTTGAAGTGAGCTGGAGAACACGTTTTTACATGAATACTTCATACTGTACACCCAAAACTATTGATTGTCCTCTACAACCAACATCACATCATTGTGTCAAGGTAATTGAGTAGATGGATCCCAATAATCTCCAATCCTGAATGAGCACCATAACTTTTATTATATTCATCACCTTACTACTGAATTTTCCAAAGTAAGATCACGGTCGGCATATTATAAAGTATGATTGTATCCCAACAATCCCTAATTATTTCTACAAGAGAAAAACAGAAGAATAGGGACAGACAATCGGCGCCTCATGTATTACCCCGAGATAAAGAAGGAGGTGTGGGGGATGACCCCACAGGGCTTATAAATGGCCGCTCACCTCAAAATGGAAAGTAACAGGCATATAACCCCTCCCGAAACGCATAATCCATCGTCTTTTATTTAGTTTTTGTTTAATAAATGGTCCTGCTGAGGATCCTTTACTTTATCCTGCACATCATTGTCTGTATGCTCTAGTCGCAGCACCGGTATCCAAGGGTTCCTTTACATTCCTTTCTACTAATTATTTCCACAAGTGCTTCATGGGATAAAGCAAACAAAACGGGGGGGGGGGGGGGGGCAAACGTTTCTATAATTCCTACAGTATTAATAGTAGATTCTGATATAGTGCAGTCATTCCTTCCTTTTCCCCAGAAGGTCAGTTTTATTATTTAGTTCAGATCTAAATAGAATGAGAAAACATTTTGGGAAAAACACACACCCTAAAAGTCCAGCACTGGACGCCATCACTGCAAAGATCTCCACAGCCACCATGGATTTCCCTGTGGTGCTCAGGTAAGCCGGGATCATGGCGATCCAGACACTGCAGAACAGCAGCATGCTGAAGGTGATGTACTTGGCCTCATTGAAAGTGTCCGGTAATGTCCTCACCATGAAAGCCAGAACAAAGCTCACCGCTGCCAGGAACCCCAGATAACCCAACATGGAGTAGAACCAGATATCTGAACCTGTATTACACTGAATGACGATCTTCCCAGGATAAGACTGAGTGTCCAGGTCCTGGAATGGGGGAGAGATAGACAACCAGATAACACAGATTACAACTTGAAAGGAAGAACACAACAACACTATGGTATAGGGCAGCTTCAAACTCAGCCATTTTCTCCAGTGGCTTCCAGGCTTGGTGGACTTAAAAGCAACACAAACCATAACAGTCTTGGCAAGAAGTGAAGAGACGGCGACTGAGAAGAAGACTCCAAAACTGGTTTCACGTAATCTACAAGTGACATCACTGGGACGACCAAGAAACAAGAAGACAGAGAGGAAGCTGAGGAGGATGGAGACCAGGAGGAGATAACTCAGGTTCCGGTTATTAGCTTTAACAATCGGAGTGTCCCGGTAGGAGATAAATATTCCAAATATGGAGCCAGTTACAAGACATCCGATGCTGGAGACATAGGAGAATACAGAAGCCATTGTGTCATTTTGGTAAGAGATGAAATCCATGACTTTGGGCAGGCATCGGTCTCTCCTCTCATTTGGCCATTCATCACTTGGGCACTTATTGCACTTATCAGTGTCTGCAGAAATATATCAGAGAATATATATGTTAAAGTAGCTATCAATCTATCTCATGTCTATCTACATATCCATCTCTTCCACTATGTGGTGGTGCAATTGTCCAGGATACTAACGTCTTTAGTGAACAGTTGGACAGTGTCAAGAGTCGTGTCCCCATGGGCACTGGTTTATTTACCCCTCAGCTTCCTCTTCAGCTCTGAGTGCTGCTACAGTATCGGGACGTTGAGTATAGTGGTGGATACAATGTCCTGATTCCAGACGGTATCAATAGCTAGTGAGGCATCACCCAGAGTTTAAGAGAAGCCAACGGTCTTGTCAGGAGTCTGTTACTTTAAGAAGTCAAGTCTAGTATCTGATATTTTAGGGAGTCCAGTCTTGGCTCTGATAAATAAATTGAGCATCTGGAGTATAAATTATTTAGGATTTAAATCGGAGGTCTGAATTTATTTAGGGGTCTGAAAAGATTAAGGTCTATTGGTCTGGTCTTAGGTATGAATTTAGTTTGGTGTCTGACCTGTACTAATAATGGGTCTGGTCTAAATTCTGATAATTTTAGAGGGTATTGTCTGGGTTTTGATACATTTTGTATTTAGTCTAGGGATTGATTCATTTAGAGATATGGTCTAATTATTTAAAAGGTCAGGTCTGGTGTATAGATAAGTTTAACCCCTTAAGGAATTTCGGCCTTGAAGACACAAGACCAATGTTTTGCTCCTCCCATATAAGAGACATAACTCTTTTTATTTTGTCATTCACAGACAGTTGTTATTTTTGTACAACCAATTGTATTTTGTAATGACACCTTTTGTTTAACCATACAATATTAATTGTATGGGAAAATTTTAAAGAAAAATGCAATTTTGCATATTTTGGGAGGTTTGGTTTTTACGCAGTACACTTTATGTTAAAACTGACAACTCTTTATATTGTAGATCAATAAGATTAGATTGATACCCATGTTACATGTTTTTCTATTATTTTACCCTTAAAATTTTTTTTACTTTAACAAAAAAAATAAAATAAAAAACTTAGGGAAACTGACAGATGGATCATCCCCCACTAACCTAAATACACATGTTGTTAGTGTGGGTGATCCTGAGTAAAACAGTGTATTCCTTACCCCAGTCATTCAGTCATTCCTGATATATATCTATATATAGCTGACGACTATGTACACCTTGTATGCCGCCCTCTGGGTCCCGTTCTCATTGCTCTGGTTATTGATGAGAAGGAGATGAATATTGATGAGTGGAGCTGCGAGAACAAGAACCAGAGGATGGCATCAGAGGTGTAGATAGTCTTGTTGAAATTGGTTATAATGATTCTAATTGTTGATCAATATATTAATACTTATATGCCATTGCTAATGCTGCAGAAAGATATTTGTTACCCTTAACCTATATATCAGCTTGCTATTTGCTTGTAACTAAGATGAAGACCTGGGACGAGGCCAAAATATGCAAGATAAAAAAGAAGTTGGAAGTTAGAGACAAAACATCTGAAGAAATATAGACTGTGTAGAAGGACGGATACAACTGGAATTTTCTGGTAGAATAGGGAAATGGCAACATAAGTGACCTATGGTTAAGAAACAAATGAATGCTTAAAATTATACAAAATATAACATGATGATTTTGGCGTAATAACGAACCTCCCCTTTTTGTCAACTGTAAAAAAACAATGTACTTCCGTATAACAAACAGAACTCCTTGGGACAGCTCCTTAACCAGTATGCTGAAAAAGAGATATATAACAACATTTTGTCTGGTGTTCATTTTTTGTGTCGCAGTATACAGTGGCAGTCACTCACATATTAAGGCCTAACCAGCAGCCAACCTTAACAGCCTTAAAACCAGCCTTCAGTGCAGTTAAGATCATTTTGCATATTGCAAGATTCTGCCATATCTTTGGAACAACTGAGCTGAATGGAATAAACAATATATTGTTTTATTCAGGATCACCCACACTAACCACCTATATATTCACGTTAGTGGGGTTGACCCATATGTCAGTTCATTTTAAAAATTGCCTATTCTGATCGCTATAACTGTGATGTCCCAACACCAAAGCCTGTCCTGTGTTCAGCGGATCTCCTCGGGCATGCCTGCTGCACCTGTGTTGGACCCACTGTGAAAATGTTTGTTATGTTCATTATGTTCATGCACTTTATTATATTTACGATATTCACAGTGTAATATGTTATTTATGTACTGTTTACAGTAAGATAGAAAGATGCAGTGTTAGTCAGGTGACCCTGTCTGCTCAAAGGGAACCCCTAAATTCTCAGGTATATAGTGTAGGAGGGGAGGAATTGCCCCAGTTTAGAATCTAGCTCTTGTGCTGAGTAAAGTGTGGAAAGGAGGTGGAAGACGTGTGTGGAGAATAATGGAAGCCTAAGAAAAGTCAGCCCTGGCATTCTGCAAGAATCAAGAGTCAAGCCATGGCAGTGTTTGTAATTGGACCTTGTCAGAACCCTTGTCAGTGTGGGAAAGCTCCAAGTCTCAAAGCTAAAGTCTCTATCAATCAAGTCGGTGAAAAGCACCATAACTCCCAGCAAGGCAACATGACTCCCAAGGGTTACACTGCATGCCTTCTACTCTGCTCTGTACTGTGTGTTGCACCTGCTTAGTAAAAGACAGCTATCCGTAACTCAACGTCAGTGTATTTCTTACTCCCTGTGTCTGGCCCAGGAGAAGCTGCCTCCACCTTGAAACCGTGTATAGGCTAACGGTGCCCTGGCATCCCAAAGTGATAAGAATTCTTTGCACCCCCATGTCACCACATCATTTTCTAATTTTTCCATATACGTTGTCCTTTAAAATATATATAAAAATCCTAATATGCAAATTATCTGCTTCGAACCATGGGGAGAATGTTCCCAGCCACTTAGTCCCTATATGGTCCCTATAATACAGCCGCCTTCATAACTATTAATTATTTTCTGACCAGCACTTCAACGACTAGGTGTAATGTTCTGGTCATGGTGGCTTTCCACCAGACTTCCCACAGTCCTTGGACAGGCATAATGATGAGGGGCTTAAAATAAGGAATTAGGGGGGTAATAGTTCCCCAAATGTCTCCAGGCTGGTGTAAGGTAAGGTGTCCTGGATTTGGTGGCACAAAAGAAAGGCAGGAGAGGTTGGTAAGTTGAAACACGTAACCTTATCATTTGCTTTAGTTAACTGAAACAAAAGACAGACAGCGCTCCGTAGTGTGATACCGTTGTTGCACAATAGTAGCTCAGGTGGATGTCATGCTTACCAGAATGGGTTACACTCCACCAAGTGCAACAATGGATCAAGGCGTAAAGATCAAAGGAAATGAGGTGTCCGCAGCCACTCCACGTCTCATAAGGTACAGATACAGCAAGGGTAGAACTCCAAGGTGTGGACGGGATAAAAGGGCGCTGGACAACCAGGTAAGATCAAAGGTTTATTCACCCATAATGCAATGCGTTTCACAGCATAGCTGCTTCATCAGGCCTCTGATGAAGCAGCTGTGCTGGGAAACGCGTTGCATTTTGGGTGAATAAACATTTGGTCTTACCTGGTTGTACAGCGCCCTTTTATCCCGTCCACACCTTGGAGTTCTACTCCTGCTGCATTTGCTTTAGTTGGAAAATGTAAATGGAGGGCAGACTTTTATAACAGAGTTCCAGGCAGGCTTTGCTGAGGCTTGAGCTCATTTCCTAAAGTTTACAATTTTCCCTTTTCTCTCTATATCCTTCAGTAGTGAAGTCTCTATATTTTGGCAGAGAACAACTTATTTAATTCCACTTCAGTGAGTCCCAAGAAGTGCAATTCCCAGCTGCAGGGTGCACATGTCCTCTTCTACAATTCCCAGCTGCAGGGTGCACATCCACAAACATAAGCAGCAATGTAGCTTCCATGGTGTCAAGCAGGCCTGAGGCCTAGTCCAGAACTGGGAGCTCCTTGGCTACATCTCCTCACAGGCTTTCCGTGTCTTTCTTCACAGACAAGAGAGGGCTGGGTTGGATTAAGCTGCAAAAACACATTTGACCAATTTTGTATATGGAAAACATCTCTCAGCTAATGCATTTTGTAATGGACACACTTTTTTTTTATTTTTTTATAGTTTTATTTAAAAGTAAAAAAACATCCGCAATACACACCAGGAAAGAAGTAAGGCAACAATATGTACACTGTACAATATATCAAATAAAGGGGGGGAGGGGTCAGAAATACACAAAATATCTTGGATAAAAGGGTACATCAATCATCGACATTGCCTACGACAGTAGCAAAAGTATACAGGTACAACAATTCTAAAGGGGTATAGCCGAAAAATATGAAATAAACAAAAACTGAAAGGAAAACAAACACGATAATAGAAAAACATAAAACACATGACTGTCACATACTGCAAAAGTCACACCAGAATATACGAAAAAGATTTTCCCACTTAGGACCTTGCAGTTGAGCCCCTTAAACAGGTAAAAAAAAAACATTGAAGCCTACACTACTGAGGCAGTCAATGCTCTAATATCACGCAGGGAACACTGAGAAAGAGGAGATTTACACCATGGGCCCCATACCTTCTCAAACTCTGCTGGGTATTTCCTATGTTTATAGATTATAAGAGAAAAGGGGACAATCCCATTAACCAAGCATTTCCATTTAGAGCAAGTGGGGGGTCTCGCATCCATCCATCTGAGGGCCACAAGTTTCCTAGCAATGAACAGAGACTCGCATAGGAAAAGATGAGTATGGTGAGGCCACACTTCCTCATCCAGAATTCCTAATAAACAAGCCAGGGGCATAGAGGGAGGCGACGGGTCAAACAAAGTCCCCAGAAGGACCAGGACTTCCGTCCAGCAGGATGAAACATACGGGCAAATGCCAAAAGTCGGCACCAGGAGCATGACATCTATGACAATTAGCATTGGGAGAGTGACCCATTTCGTGAAGATGTACAGGGGTAATATAACTATAATGGATAGTATATAATTGAATCAGTTTATTAGCTGCTGGTGAAACTGACAGATGAGAGGACATTACCTCCTCCTAATGATCAACTGTCTGGGTAGGAATATGAGTATGCCAACACCTCTCAGACATAATAGACTCTGCAAAAATTTTGGCCCAGATGAGGTATGTGTAGAGGATGGACACGAGCCCCCGGGACCCTGGGAACAAAGTACCCCAATTAAGTGAAATGCAGAGATTTGTGTACCCCCACTAGGAAACCGGCTTTGCAGTTGTAAATAACGGTAAAGTGATTCTCTAGGGACCCCAAATGCAGATTGTAACTGGGAGGAAGAACAAAGAACCCCGTCTACATAGACATGCTCAAGTGTAAGGACCCCAGCAGTACTCCCGGAACTGCGAATCAGGCTATCCCAATAAATGTGTGAAAAGGAGGCTATGCCACAAGGGGAGATCTGATAGCACAGCGGTGAATGCATAAAGACGTTTGGTGGCTGCCCACACCTGAGTATCAAGCTTATGGAGGGGACGGAGTCCACGAGAGGAACAGCCTTCCAGTAGGGGCCTCAAAGTAGGGACATTAACAAAGAGGGCTAGGATTTGTTCAGCTGTAGGCAAAGGGTCAGATACCAACCAAAGCCTAAGATATCACAGCTGACCCGCCAGATAGTATAGATGAAAGTCCGGCAGGGCCATACCAGCTGCCAATTTAGGACATTGTAGAGTGGAGAGATTAATCTTATGTCTAGCATGGCCCAAGATAAACGGGGTCAAGAGTGAATGTAAAGTGTTAAAAAATGATTTAGGTACTGGATCAGGGGAGTGCTCCAACACATAAAGGCATTTTGGTAATATAATAAGTTTAATAAGATTAAGACGGCCCGCCAAAGCAAAGGGAAATGTCTGACAAACTTTTAATTTGTCACGGATATAGGGAAGCAGTATCTCAATGTTAGTGGTAAAGTCTAAGGTCAGGTCCCAATTAATAAAGATATTTAAATGTGGAAACCACTGGCAGTCCACACATCACCGCTGGCCACGGTTTATCCAAAAGAGGCATGACAACAGATTTTGTCCAATTAATATAGATGCCCAAATATAACCAAACAGATCCATCAACTGGATAGCATAAGGCAGAGTGATTTCAGGACTGGACATAGAAAGAATGGTATCATCAGCGTAAAGCCCAATACGGTCTTCACCCCCCACCCAGATCCATCCCCAGGTACTTAGAGTCCTGGCGAATGAGGAGTGTCAGGTGCTCCCTCGCCACCGCAAAGAGCAGCGGGGACAGTGGACACCCCTGTCGGGTGCCTCGGTCCAGCGCAAACGGGAGGGAGCAGAGTCTCAGGTACAGAAGCCATAGTGTCCTCTAAGGTGGAGATCCTATGCTCTGTCTTCACTACACGATTATGTTAATTCTGCAAGTCATGGCAGAGTAGGCCAACATCCACCTTTATTTCCTCCATCTTCCCCTTCAATGAGGTTTTACAGGCTTGTATAGCTTGGGGGAGAGTATCACTAACCTCCTTCAGTGTGGGTTCAGGGTTCTCCGCTGACCCGGAGGCCACCTGCGATGAGCCCTGGGCTGCAGGTTCAGGAGAAGCAGGCAGCGAGGCAGCGCGGACGGCACCATCTTGCTTTTAAGCGCGGGCAAATTCCTGCAGCTTCTCCGCAGCAGATTTTGCTTGCCCTCGGTTCGGGTCAGATTTAGGAGGCTTCTTGTCCTTCTGGGACTGGGTCACAGGTGTGTGGGAAGCAAGGATGAGTGTTCAGGAGTAAGAATACCGGGCTGTAAATGGGAGCACTTACAGTGTTTAACCGCTCAGCTCCAGGCCACGCCCACATGGACACACCTTTTTATTCCATGTTTTTTATTTTCTACACTGTAGATTCATATTGAAGAAATGAAACCATCAATAAACATATGGAACTAAGTAGCAAAAAAACTAAATACGTTTTATATTTGAGATAAAATGCGATTAAAGTTGATAGCAGCGTTAAAATGCTTTGGTCAGAAAAGGAGAGTTTTAAGCATACTAATTTTCTTACAAAAAATTTATAATTTTTTTTTAAAGTAGTAAAATAAAAGATGTGTCATTTTTACCGAAAAGTGCACTGCATAGAAACTGAAGCCCCCAAATTTGTTTAACATTTTTTGGTGAACATAATTCCAAATATGTACCTTTATATTTTTCATGTCTTCAATATGAATCTACAATGAAGAAACAAAAATACAAGAATGAAAATGGAATGAAAAAGTGTCCAAACATTTGACTGGTACTATTTTTGTTGAAAAAGATTCAGTATAATTATTGCTTGAAATCCCTGCTGATTCTGGGAGCCCCCATCATTACAACTAGAGAAGAGCAAGCCGAGCCCAGTAAGCCCAGATTCTATCTGAATTTCAGGGTGACAGAGGCTCGCCAAACTTTCGAACATTGCCAGGTTCTGCTCACCCAAATAGCAAAAGGGATGAGGAACACACAGCCTTTTGGGGCCTACATGAAAGGAGGAAGTACTGGGACAGAGAGATGATACCCAGCATACCCTGCAGGTCTTTTTGGGGATGACTTCTATGTCCAGAAAAGGGGAACAGCCATGGGCTCTAATGTAGTGCCCACTTATGCAAACTTTAACGTAACAGATTTTGAGACCACTCAAATTTACACCTCTTTATACCTTTGATATGACGATACACGGTATCAACATATCAACTATACCTTTGTAATTTGGATGGGTGTGGCAGAGCAACTGTTGCTAAAATAGTGTGTATCCTGAGTTGAAATTAACTATGATGACATCTAGAGAATCTTTGAAATTTTTAGGTACCACTGTCTTTTTGCGAAAAAATTAATTGGTGACGGACCTTCATGTTTTTTTTTATATAACTGTTTATTTATAGATTTTAAACATATTTTCCATGAAAAGGAAAGTTAAAAAAATACAGCAAAAAGACATATCAAAATTATGTATAAACATAAAGAACAATTCTCTACAGTATGACACGAAAAATGATAAGTAAATGTGATCATATTTATCCATGACATATCTTAGTATTGGTAATATAAATTCTTACCAGTATCTAAGTTTTAGTATGTACCATTATATTCATGGCAAAAAAAAGGAATTTATGAAGCAAAAGGTATTTTATGGTCCAGTTAAATGTGTCGAAGAAAAGAGAAAGAGAGAGAAAATGTAAATTTAAAAATTAAAAAATAAAATAGTCAGAAAAAATTAGGATAAGTAAAATAAAATGATAAGATAAAGAAATAAACAAAAAGAAAAAGAAGGAAGAAAAAAGCAAAATCCGCATGTTCCCCTCTGCATCCACATCAAGTAGGTCGGGAATCTCCTTATATGTCATATGTTTCCCACCTCTGCCAAATTTTATGAAATTTGGGTAAAGTATTTTCAATTGAATCGGAGAGAAATTCCATTCTCCTTATCTCCCATATTCTTTCCATTAGAGCAGTAAATGGAGGGGGTGAAGTATTTTTCCACCAGCATGCTATCACACATTTTGCTGCTGTCAGCATATGTAGGAGAAGTCTAGATTGTATCTTATTCAGTTCTCTAGGGAGCATATTAAGGAGGAACGTTGGGGGATGTAAGGGAATAATAATTTCCAAAGTCTGCCTAATAAGATTTTGGACTTTGATCCAATAATCGGTGATGGAAGGGCATTCCCAAAAAACATGCGGGAGTGTGCCAATTGAAGATCGGCATCTCCAGCATAATGGGCATGTTTGGGGAAACATTCGGTGAAGCAAATCTGGAGTGTGCTACCAAAAAGTTAGTATTTTATATTGATTTTCCCTGTAGATAGTACAGGCGGAAGATTTGGCTGCATTAGACCAGACAATTTTTCACTGATTAATGGAGAGCTTCCGTTCTAAATACCTTTCCCATTTGTCCATATATAAGTGGCGGACTTCAAGGATGGCTTTAGGTGTTAGTGATAGGAAGTATACGTTGGAAATAAGACCTCTTGTCGAGTGATAATTTTTGCAAATGGTCTCAAAGGGCGTAAGTGGAAATAGGACTGTATTCAACGAGATAAGGGTTAGGCGATTATGAATTTCAGTGTATAGTGGAATGGAAGAATCCGGGAGGTTGTATTTGGTCTGAAGGATAGGGAATGGTATTAGAGTGCGTCTTATTGGGTCCACTATGTCAATTAATTGGAATAGCTTAGCTTCTCTCCAGGGGTTAATTATTTCACTGTTGCAACATGAGGGGAAAAAGGGGTTTTAAGTTATCGGGATTAGTAGCAATTTAGGCGATTTCAATCCATAAGTGATTATAGTTGATTCCCAAATTTTGAGCGTTAGGGATGTAGTCCTTAGTATGTTTCTGGGCTGTTTGGTCGTTTGCCAGTCCCATATCAAAGAACTAGAGGGGAAAGGCGTAATCCACCGTGTCTCAATTTCAGACCACCTATGGTATGACTGAAATTTGGTCAAAGATGGAAGTCTACGTAGATGCGTAGCTACATAGTATTTGTATAGGTCTGGAAATGACAAACCCCCAAAGTCTTTTGACATTGTTAACACGGTATATGGCATTATGTGATGACCATTTTTCCATATGAATTTGAGTATGTTCGATTGAAGGCTGTTTAGACCACTTTTTGGAATAGGAATGGGAAGTGTTTCTAGGAGATATAATATTTTAGGTAAGACTGTCATTTTAACGGCTGCTATCCTACCTAGAAGGGATGGGGGCAGTGGCATCCATTCAGTAGGTTTTTTATATCTTGAGCTAAGGGGGGGAAGTTATGTTTAAAGAGGGAGGTAATATTTGAGGTAAGTTTAATACCTAGATATTTGAGGGTAGTTTCTTGTCATCTATATTAAAAATTTTGTTTGAGATTTTCCAAAATTCTGGGTGGGATACGAATTGGCAATATTTCTATTTTGTTAGAGTAAATTTTATATCCTGATATTCTAGAGTAGGATCCAAGAACCGTGTGAAGATTGGGCAATGATATGTGCGGTTTGGTCAATGTCAAAAGCATGTCATCTGCGAATAAAGATACTTTAAATTCTCTGGATCCCACTTTAACCCCAGCAATATCAGCATTATTATGAATATATGCCCTAAGGGGTTCTATGCTAAGGACAAATAATAAGGGGGACAGGGTGCATCCCTGTCTCGTGCTGTTTGAGATTGACAACGGGTGGGAGGTGGCGTGTTTGTGGCGGATTCGGGCAGATCGGTTAGTGTAGAGGTTGGAGACAGCCGATAAGGACCAGTAGTTCCAAATGTACAAGAGTGGATAGTAAAAATGGCCAGCTTAGTCTGTCTAATGCCTTTTCCGCATCAAGACTGATCAGAAGTCAAGGCGTATTAGTTTTATTGAAGATATCAATGATGTCTATATTTCTCCTCGTACTGTCTCCCGCCTGTCTACACCGTACAAAGCCCACTTGATCTCTGTGAATCAATGAGGGAAGGGTATTACTTAGCCTATTAGCCAACAATTTAGTAAATATTTTTAGGTCTGAATTTAATGATGATATTGGCCTGTAACTAGAGCATTCTGTAGGATCTTTTTCAGGTTTTGGTATGACAGTGATAAAGGAACCAAGCATGGAATGCGGTATTGGTGTATTTGACATGAAGGAATTGAATAAGGTTAGTATATGGGGAAATAAAGTTTCTATGTAAGTTTTGTATTAAAGGTAGGTCAGACCGTCTAGTCCAGGGGATTTCCCGTTTGGCAATTGATAAATGGTATCTTGCAACTCTTCCAAAGTAATTGGGGAATTTAGCATCTCCAAATCCACATCTGAGATTTTGGGCAGACCACAGTTGTCCAAGTAATCCCGGATCATATCATCTCTTTCTTCAGTATTAGAAGGTAAGTTATAGAGTCTAGAATAAAATTCCTGGAACAACTTAGCAACTCTGTCTGGGTCATATATTAGGTGTCCCTCGTTATTTTTAATCGCAAAAGGATTAGTTTGTGAAGATTGAGAATTGAGTTGAGATGCCAACAGAGTATGTGGCTTATTAGCCTTGGCGTAGTATTTATGCCTGGTGTAAGTCACCAATTTTTCTGCTATAGTTATTTCCATATCTTTTAGTCTGTTACGTAAATTAGTAATCTGGCGTAGTAATGGGACTGTGGGGCAGGTCTGCAACCTGTCTTCCATGGATTTTAATTTAATTTCCATATCTCTGGTACTTTGTAGGAGGTCTTTTTTAATCCTAGATGCCAGTGCAATGCAATGACCTTTTATCACTGTTTTATGGGCTTCCCAGAGAATAGGATAGAAGGAAACAGATCTCACATTCCGCTCAAAGTACTCCTTCAGGCAACTACCCAGAGATTCCCTGTTTTTTCTAGGAATAGAAGGATTGGCTAAATTTAGTATTAATGGAGTGTGGTCAGACCATGTTATAGGAAGTATACTAGAAGTTTTAGATAGTCTAAGGGCTAGAATATTCTCAAAGAACATATCTATTCTCGAGTGTGTTGTATGAGGATGAGAATAGAATGTATATTCCATACCATTGGGGTTGTGTATCCTCCAGAGGTCATACAAATGGTGTTTTTTTATTAATTTTCTAAACAGAAGAGATGTACGGATTGAGGTGGCAGAAGGAGTGGGGTGATTTAGTGAAGATCTATCTACTGTTGTGGGAAAGGGGAGGTTAAAGGGGTAGTCCAGTGGTGAAAAACTTATCCCCTATCCTAAGGATAGGGGATAAGTTTGAGATCGCGGGGGTCCGACCGCTGGGGCCCCCTGCGATCTCTCTGTACGGGGGCCAGGCTCTCCGGCCAGATAGCGGGTGCCGACCTCCGCACGAAGCGGTGGCCGACACGCCCCCTCAATACATCTCTATGGCAGAGCCGGAGATTGCCATAGAGTTGTATTGAGGGGGCGTGTCGGCTTCATGCGGAGGTCAACATGCCCCCTTCCCGCGGGCTGTCGGGGCTCCGTACAGGAGAGCGCAGGGGGCCCCAGCGGTCGGACCCCCGGCGATCTCAAACTTATCCCCTATCCTTAGGATAGGGGATAAGTTGTTCACCACTGGGTCACCACTGGACTACTCCTTTAAAGTCACCGCCTATTATTAAAGTTTCAGCTTGACATGGGGGAAGTTTAGATAGTTTAATGAAAATTCTACTAAGAAATGGTATTTGGGCATTGTTGGGAGCATATATATTACATAGGGTCAAGGGCGTATTTGATAAATAGCCATTTGGGTCAGAGTAAGTTGAGTCAGCTTGAAAAGGGCATCTGTGGGAAATCATAATCGCTACCCCTCCCCTTTTCCTAGCTTGATTGGCCGTGTATATTTTAGGGTATTTTCTCAACACAAAGTTAAATGAATTGGTATCATCATGATGGGTTTCTTGTATGAAGGCTATGTCTATGTTTTGCCTTTTCAAATCTTTAAATAATAATCTGCGTTTAACATCAGTATTTAGACCTTTAACGTTAAAGGGCATTAAATTAGCCATTTTAGACATATATTAAGAAGTGTACTTTAACACAAGAACCCATCAGAGAATTCCAAAGAGTGTGTGTGTTACGCCGAGCGCTCCAGGTCCCCGTTCCTCCCCGGAGCGCTCGCCTCATCCTCGTTGCTGCAGCGCCCCGGTCAGATCCACTGACCGGGTGCGCTGCGGTACCGCCTCCAGCCGGGATGCGATTCGCGATGCGGGTGGCGCCCGCTCGCGATGCGCACCCCGGTCCCCGTACCTGACTCGCTCTCCGTCGGTCCTGTCCCGGCGCGCGCGGCCCCGCTCCCTAGGGCGCGCGCGCGCCGGGTCTCTGCGATTTAAAGGGCCAGTGCACCAATGATGGTGCCTGGCCCAATCTTCCCAATTACCTTGATTAGTTTCCTCCTGTGCACTCCCTACTTATACCTCACTTCCCTTGCACTCCCTTGCCGGATCTTGTTGCACTTGTGCCTAGTGAAAGCGTTCCCTTGTTTGTTCCTAGCCCGTGTTCCAGACCTCCTGCCGTTGCCCCTGACTACGATCCTTGCTGCCTGCCCCGACCTTCTGCTACGTCCGACCTTGCTTCTGTCTATTCCCTTGTACCACGCCTATCTTCAGCAGTCAGAGAGGTTGAGCCGTTGCTAGTGGATACGACCTGGTCACTACCGCCGCAGCAAGACCATCCCGCTTTGCGGCGGGCTCTGGTGAAAACCAGTAGTGACTTAGAACCGGTCCACTAGCACGGTCCACGCCAATCCCTCTCTGGCACAGAGGATCCACCTCCTGCCAGCCGGCACCGTGACAGTGTGTCTGTGTGTCAGTTACCCTTGTGTAGAATTGAAGTTCCATTGTTGCAGTAGGAGAAACATCTAAATGAGAGGGACCACACGGGACATCTCCATGATTTCAGGCATAAGGAGGACGCAGAGAGAACCATGCAGACAGAAGAGAAAAAAAAGACATTAAATACAAGTATATCAAAATATATATAACCTGAGTATAGAAAAAAAAAAACTTTTCTCGGCTATACCCAAGGTTAAACCTTGGACATATGAATGAAGAATTTCACACTATGACCCACTCCTAGAGCTAAATTAGTCTAGGGAAGAGAGAAATTCTTCTAATATAGGGGGAAATAGCAGAAATCAATTAGCGTAAGATCTAACCTGAAAATACAATGAATCAAATTGAACATATGAAGCCGGTTCCCAGCCGTATACTACTATGTTCTATAACACTAGAATTGTAGATAATATACTAGTTATTAAATATTAGCACGGTCTTAAATGTAAGAGAATACTAAGAGTAAGCCCTGCCTATGGCTTATCTATCATCTTCACAATATTTCAAAAGGTAAATCAAATGAGACTATGTAACTATAGTGGAAGCTGGTCTATAACTAAAAGAGTGACATGAAGATGAGCTTCATCACTCCGGAGTACGGGGATGGGTGTTCTTTCTTCTCCGAGGTGTAACTTTCGTCCAAACCGGTGGAGGGGAAGGAGGAGGAGGTAGGAGCTCCCAGTTGTTTAGATGTGGAATGACTATGCCCACAGTCTCACAAAAAGAAGGGAGATCCTGGGACGTCTTCAGAGTGGCAGTCCTTCCATTTTTTCTAGCAATGAGGCTGAAAGGAAAACCCCAGCAATAGACAATGTCCTTTTCACAAAGAGCCTACAACAGGGGTTTCAGCTATCCTTGTTTTTGGAGTGTTTGCCATGATAGATCTGGAAGTAACGGCATAGCTGCACCTTCAAAATCAATGTTTCTTTAATTTTTGGCTTTAAGCGTCTGACTTTGCCCTTTTGGCGTTTTAAAAGCACTGAAATAAAGCAAGAACCTTGGAGCACAGACCCGGTGAGTGGCCTCTCATTCATTCCTTTATTGCCACATTGAACATTTGTGACCATTTCTTTGAAATTGAGCACCACCACTACCGGCCCATTTGTCACATTCTTCAGAGCGCCCTGACCACATGCACACATCTAGATAGAAGCAGGTTGTGCCGACCGCTGTCTCTATAGAAGTACTAGTTCACCAATGCCTGCTGTCCACTGGCTACAGCTACTCCTAGTCTCCACTTTGCCCAATCATGTGGTGGAGAAGGTCCAGGGAAGGCACAGTGCATGTCGCAGTAGATAATTGGAGTAGTAGTTATGATAAGGGCCAGCAATACATGTTTCAAAATTTCAAAAAGTGATTTCTTTATGGTGTACAGTTTCTACAATATCTTGTTTAAATTCCCAAAAAGAGATAATTTTTGGCATGCTTGGAAAAAGCTATTGGCCCTTATTTACTAAGAGTGTTGTGTATGTTTCTTTGTGGGTTTTAATTCCCTACAATTTATTTTCCACGGTATTTACTAAGGTTTCCCTACATTTTCCACTTTCCCTACACTTTGCTTTTTTTTTACACCTGCTCTGATCTGTCTGGTTTTCCTCAGCTCAAATCCACCATATTTTATGTGGAAACCTTAGTAAATATGTTGTTTTTTTGTGAAAATGTCGGGAACACGCCCCTTTTTGGAGACCACACCCCTGTTTCCCAGCGGCCACCCCCTTTTGGTTTTTCTTAAGCAAAATGGAGAGTTAGTTGGGGTTTTTTCAATTCTGGCGCAAATTCTGGTGCAAAATATGGTGCAGACAGAATTTCTGGCGCAATGCGACAGAATCTGGCGCACAACCCAACAAAACATGTTGGGTTTGCAATAGTAAATGAGGGCCATTGTGTCTTCCAATACCTTTGTGTGCATTTTAACACCGGCAAGCATCTGCTAACACCGAGGGATATTTTATCTGTCCTCCAGTGTAGCCTCAGAGACCATGTTTAGCACAGCAGGCGTCTGGGTCACTCCTGAGCAACAAGATTGTCTGCCAATCTGCCAGCAACATGGAAAAACTCACATTTGTTAAAAAGAATTAGTCATGGATCAGTGAGGAATTTAACCCTGTTATGCTATTGATTAGACAGTGCTACCACCACCTATGCTGTGAGCTGGCTACTGCAGCTCCCACCAGTCCGCTACCTCCTGCTGTATGCTGTACACAGAATTTATATATCTCTAGCTTTCCCATAGAGATGCATGGAAGGAGCATGTCAGCCATAGCACTTGATGCATGCACAGAGGCAGGGATCCTGACAGGAGATTGCGAGAGGTCCCAGTGGTCGGATTCCCCTCCCCATCTGACACTTATCCCCTATCCAGCAAATAGGGGATATGTTTTTTTAATACTGGATAACTCCCTAAAATACATTTCTAGACGTGTTATACAGGAGGAATTTAGAGCTCATAGACAGTGGTAGAGAACTAGTTCGGCATGAACCCAACATTTTCTGAAAGTTCGAAGAGCCTGGTGAACTGAACTTTTCAAAAGTTAGCTCATGTTTAATCATTAATGTGGCAACGATACATCATTGAACCTCACCACTGTCCAATCCAGACAAGTGTACATGAGTAGCGACATATATACTGTACCGTATACACTGCACTCACTTCCCTACAATAAGTACAATGAGTGGTGATACACATAGCACTGTGTACATTACTGCTCACTACATTATGTGGATGGGGGTCTCTGCAGACTGTATAATAACTCACAGGTAACATCTTCTCTGTGTAAATCATGCCAACTGTTTTGTCCCTAACCACAGAACTATTTCTTATATTACCATGTACCGGTTACATTGGATATCTCTCCTTCTGAACATGGGACACAGTCATAGCAGCAGGTATGGATTGTTGGTCTCGCCTTTTTCCAGCTTCCTGGTAAACATGGGTCTGTGCAGCGGGATACTGGGACCTTGATAAAAAGACAAGGAAGGAGATTCATCATTCATTTCAAACGTATGGCTTTTATATGACAATTTTTTTTTACTTACTTTTGCTTACATGTGACCTATTTATGAAATAGTCGCATGACCTTGATAAATAAATCGCACGTAAGCAAAACCTGGTAAACCCGCTAACAAAAGCATTTTTTAAAGCAGAAAAGTTTTCCCTTATGTTAATAGCCGAAGTAGAGTTGCTAGAGAGTGACGAGGAGGGGGGGGGGCCTACCGCATCGGGTGACCCTAACTGGCCTGCCTGGCACTAAATAGCTGCACTCCAACTTTCCCGCAACAACCCATCCACCCTCCTCAGAAATTAAAAAAATATTAAAAACATACTATGCCGCACCATGAATATCCATACTCTGGATTTTTTTGTTTTATTTTGAGACTGCATTTTGGGACATTGGTGGGCGGAGTCTTGCGTTGCTGCGCTGAGGCCGGAGTTTACCTCAGGAAGGAAGACAGCGCAGCACCAACAGGCACAGAAACAGTAGTGAAGCCACACAAAAAAACGGCTCGGTAGGTTACCCACCCCAAAATGTGCATGAAGCTGTATTACTATGGATGTTTCTTTTTTTTAAGGAACATTTTTAGTGCCACATATGGGTTATTTACGTAGTCTGTATAAATTCTTACACAATTATTTTGTGCCTTATTCTATTTTAACACAACATTAAAGGGGTTATCCAGGAAAAAACTTTTTTTATATATATCAACTGGCTCCAGAAAGTTAAACAGATTTGTAAATTACTTCTATAAAAAAAAATATTAATCTTTTCAATACTTGTGAGCTTCTGAACTTAAGGTTGTTCTTTTCTGTCTAAGTGCTCTCTGATGACACGTGTCTCGGGAACCGCCCAGTTTAGAAGCAAATACCCATAGTAAACCTCTTCTAAACTGGGCGGTTCCCGAGACACGTGTCATCAGAGAGCACTTAGACAGAAAAAAACAACCTTAACTTCAGAAGCTCATAAGTACTGAAAGGATTAAGATTTTTTAATAGAAGTAATTTACAAATCTGTTTAACTTTCTGGAGCAAGTTGATATATAAAAAAAAATTTTTCCTGGATAACCCCTTTAATTTAAAAATGTTGTGGGTACCATGTATGTGTCCTAAAATGAACAAGGTGTGCAGTGTGTATTCTCAACCTTAAAATTAATAGTTATTAGTTTTATATAATTAATTTTGTCTATAATTAACATTAATGTAGTAGCTTTGTTTCATGATACAGAACAAGAACACTTGTTAAAGTGGGTGTTAATGTCCTTTTCTATGGACGTATGCACTTTCTGTAAGCCAGGTTGGACCTGGAATACACATCCGACTTTTAAATGGAGATGCGACTTTTTTTCTTCATAAATAGCGACTATCGCATTTGATAAACACATGACCACTGCAAAGTTAAAAAAAAAATTACTACGTGAGCGGATTTCAGAAGAAGAAAGAGAAACATGTCTTTTCTTATCTGTAAACCCTTAGATGTACGCTGTGAGATTAGAAGCTTTTTACAACAACATGATTTTGTGACTCTCTTCTTACCTCCTGTGTGTGTTTCCATGTTATAGTTTGTTTATTTATGTAAAGTTTTTGACCACTCGTAAAATTTCCTACTTCAACCCGATGTTTCATATAGTATGTGTCTTCGTATATAAATGGATAAAAATGGTTTATTATCTTATATGGATGTACAGCTTCTCCTTGTTCAGTAAAGTAATATGAAGGTCTCATTGGATCCAGTGAAGACTTCATCATCTGTATGTAGCGCTGTAACTTCCGTGTGTGTTGTATAAGTCCATTTATTGAATTTTCTTGATATTTATCTTTTATGTATAAGAACATTTCATGTAGAGATTTTGCAAGAATTTCTACTGCATAATACAATCTTGGAGTGACGCCTGATGAGAGGAGGTTCCTCAGACTTGGCCTATTACTTATGACACTATATTTATATTCATAGGTGATATTGATTGAATCTTTATTATCATTTCCTTCTATTAATTCTAAGTTTCCATAGAATACCTGATTCATGTAACTGTTGTATATAATGGGAAGTTTCCTGTAGTTTTTCACAAAATCTTCCACTCCTGGAAAAGA
Source organism: Hyla sarda (assembly GCF_029499605.1). Lineage (NCBI taxonomy): Eukaryota > Metazoa > Chordata > Amphibia > Anura > Hylidae > Hyla > Hyla sarda. The sequence continues at coordinate 6,496,484 of NC_079189.1, read as the reverse complement.
TTGTGATGAAATTTCCACTGCTAGACTTCCATTCAGTTCGAAGTACTGATAATCTGTATAGATGGAACTGGAGGCCCAGGAGGGTGGAAAGATAAAAGTTTTGTCCCTAAATACATATCCATACTTAACTATTAATTCATTTCCATAGCCATAGCAAGTCCCACACATTATAATGACACTGACTTGTGGATCCTGTAAAATATCTAAAATACGCTTATCGTAGAGGACATTTTCGTTTTTAAGTTTTATGGTGAAGGCGGCACAGATCCCGTGTTCTCTCATGTACTTTGTTAGTATCTGCAGCTCATTCTCGCCAGCATAATCATCCGATACTATGATCCCAACCCAGGTCCAGCCAAAGTGCTTCAACAGTTTGGTTATGACCATATTGTGGGCGTCGTAAGTTTGGACTGTGCGGAAAACATGTGGATAGAGGCGTCTATCAGATAGAGAGTGGTCGGTGGCTCCATAGCTGATCTGCATCACAAAGAATGAAGAAAACATTCTGTATAGATGCTTCTTGTCGTTAAAGGGGTACTCCAGCCCCAAGGCATCTTATCCCCTATCAAAAGGATAGAGGATAAGATGTCTGATCGCGGGGATCCGGACGCTGGGGTCCCCCGCAATCTAGCATGCAGCACCCACCTGTGAGTTCTGCTGGAAGCGCTGGAGGCTCTCAGTCTTATGCCCCAGTGTGACATCACACCCCACCCCCTCAATGCAAGTCTATGGGAGGGGGGTGTGACTGTCACGCCCCCTCCCATAAACTTGCATTGAGGGGGCAGGGCATGATGTCACACGGGGCGGAGTCGTGACGTCCCGATACTCCGTCCCCGTGGTCAGGATTCATAAGACTGAGAGCCTCCAGTGCTTCCGGCAGTACTTACAGGTGGGTGCTGCATGCTAGATTGAGGGGGCCCCCAGCGGGAGGAGATGTCTTGGGGACGGAGTACCCCTTTAAGTTTAGAAAAAATCCTAGGTAAACTAAAACTCCATATACAAGCATTTGTCATACACAAAATCATAGAACCACACAATAGGTACATGTGTTAATGGGTACATGTGCGGTCTGTTTCTCAGCAAAATTTAATTGATCGGGAAAAGACAGAGGTCAGACATGGATGAACAGGACAGTACACAGGGATAAACTGCAGCCAGGTAGCTCTGTGTGTCAGCTCGTGACTGTAGCGGGAAATCCATTGCTATGAGTGGACAGAGCTACCGGGAGCTCACATTGCAGTCACTCTGAGACTACCTGCAGCACATCTGCAGCGTTAAATTTGCTGTGGAAACGCAGTGTAACCCTACCCTAAGCTTACAAATTAACATCTTTGCTCAACATTAAGAAAATATTGCTTAGACAGGGGGAGCTGGTGTATCTCCCTTAAAAAACAGGTAACTGACATTGGTTAGCAGGGGAAGGATTTAGGTGTGCGTACCGGCCCTTTAGAAAGCACACAAGCAACCTGTAGACTGTGCCAAAAGAAGAATCACTCAGGTTGATCAAAAGGGGTTTTAAGACATAAAAGTTGACTACAGGTAATGATCCAATATATAAACAATAACTTTTATTTCATATACAATGAAATACAATTAGAGGATGCACGCTGTATCTGAAATGGATATGGTGTCTTTCTAGATAGCACATGCCATCAGATGTGTTAACTTTTGGCTATTGCATGGCTTGTCTTAGTGACTACTACTCCTAGCCTCCTGAGGAACCCTGCAACATTAACAGGGAGAAACGCTTAGCGGTAAAGAATTGTATGCGGAGATACCAATTTATATACAGTAGTCACCATTGAATGTTATGATGCATCATCATTCATATTTAGTCTTGTGTAATGCTTTAGTCTGAGTCGGCAATTGAAATAGGGGGAGCCTTTTTTAGGGAAACATGTCTGCTTTTAGGTAGGTGAGTGTAGAGACATAGAGGGAATATTTAAAGACTTGTGTAACCAGTGCTGTTTTATTAGTGCCACTAATAGTGTTATTAGCGCCAGATTTTCAGAAGGGAGGCATGGCTTTTGAAAAGCCAAGAGAAAAGCGAAGGAGAAAAAGAAAGAGGCAAGAAGAATGTAGAACAATTTAAGAGAGAAGTGAACGAAAAGGGGGGAAGGGGAGGAATAAAGGGATGAGAGGGAGGGAAAGAAAGTGGAGGGTAAGAAGGGAGTACAGGGAAGGGGGAACATTTCCACAGAACTAAACACAATCATGGGGATCAGCCCACCCAGGAGAGACACTTGGGGGACTCCTGAAAGTGTCCCAGGATAACCAGATACTAGCAAAGGTGTAAGTTTTATCTGTATCAGAAGCCACTAACTCCTCCATTCTGCAGACACTGTTTAAGGTCTTTGCGAACGCTACCCTGGACGGTATTACCGAGGATTTCCAGTGCCGACGGATCACTTGCCTCGTGGCCTCAAGGAAACATCTCAGAAGTCCCATTTTAGCCTGTGGGAATGAGCCTAGAAAGAGGGAGAGAAGAGCAATTTTAGGGGTGGATGTGACAGATTCCCAAAAGGGTAAAAGAAGGGGACAGTCCAATCAAGTGTGCAAGTACATGCCTACCACCTGACCACAGCGTCAAGTCACCAGGGCCATCGGAAACATCTCATGTACATGTACCAGGCACTGGTATTACCTTGAAAGAATCTAAAAGTTACGTTCTTGGATGCTGGAAGAAATAGGAGCCTTATGAGTCAGGAGAAACATACGAGAAGCATCATCGGTGGTAAACTCACACCCCACATCAGACTTCCACTTGAGGTCTGTAGGTTTGGCCAGACGCTCAACTGAATTAAGCAGCACTCCGTAAATCACAGAAATCGAATGGGGGGGGCGAGGAGAAAACAGACATTTGTTGAAAGGGTGTAAGGGGTCTATGGAGATGTCCCTAAGGAAGTAAAGAAGAGTAGTAGAACCTAAGCTTTTCGTAGGTAAACCTGCCTCCCGTTGACACCGAGGTGAATGAGGTCAAGGGCCACAAAGATGTTCCTGAGGTGACATCAGAAAGTCACAAAGACAATCTTCACAGTATTGTCCTGGCTTCCCTACCTGAAAAAAATCTGGCCTGGTCAGTATGGATCAGGGACAGGAGCATAGGGCCCAATCGAAAAGCCAGAATCTTAGAATATCTCTTGACATTAAGATTGAGCAATGAAATTGGTCGATGATTGCTACAGGAAAACCTTATCTGGTTTGGGGATCACAGTGATATGGACCAACAGAGCCTAAGGAGGAAAAAAATATCCATTTTCAATCCAATTGAAGGCCCAAAACAGGAAAGAGGACAATATATCTGAAAATGACTTATAAAAACGGGAGTGGAACTCAGCTACAATCTGTTGTGTAGTATGGATTATGTCAAGGTGGGAGAATTGAATGAGAGGACGTACAGGGAGGAGGTTTTGGGCTGTAAGGCCCTAGACAACTATGTGCCACTCTTATTTGCGTAATCATAGTAACCTCGGCACGCCTTCTTTCTGAGGCAGAAAATCCGCTAATCGAGACAATTAAGCAGCTGTTGCCTCACCGTCTATGGCATGACGTCACCTCTCCGGCATCTCCAAAACCTAGCATTCTAAACCTACTGTTTATAATGCCGGGTGAGGCACAGTTGCTGCAAGGAGATTGCAGGGGGTCCCAGCGGCGGGACCCCCACAATCAGACATCTTATCCTCTATCCATTGGATGGGGATAAGATGTGTGTGGGCGGAGTAATATGATATGATACCCTTAATTATGCCTTGCAAACATCCAGCAATTTTCTATCGTTAAAGGTAAGCTTTTCTTGAAGCATCAATTTTGCTTCCGCATGCGTCATTGGTAGGTGTCAGGCTGGAGAGTAAATAGTTGTCACCTGGAATGCCTTGTACTTGTAGAGTTTCTGCAAATTGTTGGAACCACTCACCTATTAAGCTGATGTCTTCTTTTTCTGAGTCAGTATGGCTTGTCCTTGCAAACCTTTCGCATATCAACCCACACACGAGTTTCTCAAAGAGTGGAGAGCCAGCTGCAGAGCCCAGGTCACAGGAAACAGGAATGATCCGATCCTTATGAAAATCAATGTTTGGAGAAGAAAAAAACGACCCTTTTGACGGCGCTGCTGGTTCAAATAAGGAGTAGATCCAATAAGGAATAGATCCAAGCCAGGAGTATTAGAAAACACCGTAGTGGTTTATTGAAATAAAAGAAAATAATAATAAAAAAAATGCAGGGATAACGCGTTTCGGGGGAGCCACCCCCTTCCTCAGATCAGTCTCTGATACCCTTCCTATCTATTTAGCACCTGTAGATGGTTTAACGTAACCAGTTAGGTAAAAGAATGATATGTGACGTGGCACTAGGCAATCTGAGGGAGCTATTATCTCAGGGATGTAATTATGAGGCTGTCTGAGGGGGCTATTGTCTTAGTAATATAATTATGTTTCTTCTCCGATAAGCCTGGCTATAAATACTTAGCTTTCCAAAAAAAGGTCAGTCCTCTGTTATTGATGGAATCTATGAGCTTTAACCTACCACTTACTCTGGATGTCCAGAGGTCAACAGAGTCGGGGCTTTCATCATTGTAACATAGGTTCATGTAACAAGCTCCACTTTCTGGTAAGCTTCAATCTCCGAATTCTCCTCCTGCCCACTCTAGTGCAATTCATAAAATTTGATGGTGAGCTACTTAGGCCCTGAAGCAGCAAAATAACCACAAAGCAGAATATCTTCTTCATGATCCTGTATATCTGATATCAGGTTCTTCTGGTGAAATGCTGTCTTTGGCTTTTGGTTCAGTGGCCACATAACTTTATCTTTGCCTTGCTCGTGTAGAGAACAGACAAATAACACATCCTATGTACATGACATTGGAGGCGTGCCTAACATACATTAGATGTAAATTACTTAATTACATATCTACCATTCATACTACAGACATCAGATATACCGCTTCACTCATAGCACAACAATTGGACTAAAAGACAATGTCTAGAGTATCCAATACCTGAGGATATCCATATGGTCCAAGGATTTGTGCTGCTGGTATAGTGGTAGATGAATGGTGATCTCCAATGATACCAGCCAGCTGGCCATGGCTCCTACAGGAGTAATTCGGTATCATCTTATCCGGGCCGGACAGAAGATGTAGGACACGTTGCACTGCTACTCTTACATCTAAGCAAGAGTCATAAAGATGATATCCCAGGGTAATATTGGGTAAAATGTCAGGATTCTTGTTAACATTATCAATGGCAAAGAAAAAAATCATAGAATGTAAAAATTCTTGTAAATCTGGCCTATAAATAGATAAATGTATAGAGATGAGTGACTAGAGATCTGGTCTTCATTTATTGACTACACGGTCTAGGTAAGATGAGGTATTCCTGCTGATCTTTTCTATACAGCAGTGAAATGTGCCCTTTGTGGGGTTTTTGTAGTTTTAAAGGGGTACTCTGGCCCTAAGACATCTTATCCCCTATCCAAAGGATAGGGGATAAGATGTCTGATCGCGGGGGGTCACGCCACTGGGGAACCCCGCTATCTTGCATGCAGCACCCACCTCTGGGAGCAGCACGCAGCGCTGAAATCTCAGAGTCTGCTGGGTCACGACTACGGGGCTGGAGTATCATGACGTCACGACTCCGCCCCCATGTGACATCACGCCCCACCCCCGCAATGCAAATCTATGGGAGAGGGCCTTTGGATAGGGGATAAGATGTCTTAGGGCCGGAGTACCCCTTTAACTTACATTTACATTGTACAATTTTAAAATCAGGTATAGTGCTGAGCAAAGTGTTTAGAAATTCGCTTTGGCAGCTTCAACAAATAAAACTTGCCTAAGAGCACTGTAGCCCTGTAGAACACTATAAGGGTCGCCTGGGAATGTATTCAGGTAGTCTTAAAGTGGTTTTAAGGCTACATTATAGTAACATGCATTTACCCATAGTAACTTACAGCTTTTTAAAATTAGAATAAAGCTCCCAAAATGATGTCTTTTTTTGTTGACAGATGGATTTTTTAAAGTGTTCAAAAATGATCCCTTTTTGGGTGTAGCACCAGGTTTTACCCTTGGCAACCGAATGGCTTTTTTTACAAAGGAAAAATCAAACAAAAATTAGCCCTTTTTTGGGATTGTGGTGTGGTGTAGACCTGGAAGTAACAGCAGCAGTACAGGTGGTGGTGGAAGTAGCTGCAGCAGTACAGGTGGTGGTAGAAGTAGCTGCAGCAGTACAGGGTTACACAAAGTATAGAAGAGGGCATTTATGCATACACCTACCTGGCTCAGTGTCATAGGGTGCCTCTTTTTCCTCCTGAGATCACAGCCAGTAGCCATATTATCCTGCAAAACAACCCAACCCCTGGAGATAGAAAACTCTGGCTTGCTGATGCTGCTAATATTACCAGGCTTCTGCTGCTACTTGTTCTAGGCATGGGCACATTGATTTCACAATAGGCACTGGGCTTGAGCAAATGGGTGGTGCCCACAGTGCTGGTTCTGCCACCCACATGCTTTCTGGTAGAGAAAATGGCAGGAGTCGTCTTTCCTGTAACCCATCTTTGCCCAGCATTTCATTTACCAGACATTTTTTACTGGAATTTTAATTGGAATTTAATTATAATCTACGGTGATTACACAATGGGCCTCATTTAAAATGACTTTTCCGAGTAGGTTATGTAGAGTTTTGCCCCAAAAATTTTATAAACCTATTAACTCTCCACTTCACAAAAAAGGGGTGTGTCCATCAGGTAAGGGAGCATGCCTCCAAAAAAGGGGCGTGTCCTCAACATTTTCTGGGAACAAAAACAACAAAATTAATTAATGTTCCCACATAAATGTGGTGGATTTAAAGGGGTACTCCACCCCTAGACATCTTATCCCCTATCCAAAGGATAGGGGATAAGATGTCTGATTGCGGGGGTCCCGCCGCTGGGGACCCCCTCAATATAGCATGCAGCACCCACCTGTATCTGCTTCCGGCAGCGCTGGAGGTTCTGGCTCCCGACCACGGGAACGGAAGATCGTGATGTCACGACTCCGCCCCCATGTGACAGCCATCACGCCCCCTCCCATACACTTGCATTGAGGGGGCGGGGCATGATGGGGTGGAGTAGCCCTTTAAGCTCTTGAAAACCTGACAGCTCAGAGCAAGTGTAAAATAAGTAACATGTTGGGAAAAGCACAGAATTGGTAAATAATATGGAAAAATATCTGTCAGAACAAAAAAAAACTCTTAGTAAATGAGGACCAATGTGTTTTCTTAAAGGGGTACTCCTGTGGGAAACAATTGTTTTCAAATCAATTGGTGGCAGAAAGTTACACAGATTTGTAAATTACTTCTATAAAAAAAAAAATCTCAATCCTTCCAGTACTTATCAGCTGCTGTATACTACAGAGGAAGTTGAGTTGTTCTTTTCTGTCCGACCACAGTGTTCTCTGCTGACACCTCTGTCCATGTCAGGAACTGTCCAGATTAGGAGCAAATCCCGGTAGCAAACCTTCTCCTGCTCTTGACAGTTCCTGACACAGACAGAGGTGTCAGCAGAGAGCACTGTGGTCAGACTGAAAAGAACAACTTAACTTCCTCTGGAGCATACAGCAGCTGATAAGTACTAGAAGGATTAAGATTTTTAATAGAAGTAGTTTACAAATCTGTATACCTTTCTGGCATCAGTTGATTTGAAAAAAATATTTTTCCACTTTTTAACAACTTTTCATATGTTTCTGCTGGTGCATTAAGCACCAGTAGCGTTTCATTCAGCAACAATTAGACATTGGTCCTAATTTAGAGAGATTTTACCCACAGCGACCAATCACAGTTCACTTTTCACCTTACCAAAGCCTATTAAGATAGGAAAGCAGAGCTGTGACTGGTTGCTGTGAGTAAAATCTCTTCAGTTTTCTCTCACAAATTTTGATTTATTGTGAAAAATAAAATGGATATTTTTTACAGATGATTTTTTCACCAACTAGTATATACCTTTGTGTATTATAACATAACCCTTTGAAAGGGTACTCCACTGCCCCAGTGTTCGGAACATTGGGTTAAGAATGCTGGGTGCGGATTGCTGGGGTCGTGGCATTATGGCCATGCCCCTCGTGATGCCATACTACGCCTCCTCATTGCAAGTCTATGGGAGGGGGCATGGACACAGCCCATTTTGGCCTTAAAGGAGTACTCCGGTGTTTTTTTTTGCCCGTGCTGCCAAGCGAAACAAAAAAAACTTTAACTCACCTTCCTACATTCTCTGTTGCGCCTATATCGATGTCTCGTTCTCCAGTCCCCGACTTCTTCCGCTTCCTGTAAGTCAAAGAGTCCCGTGACGCTTAGCGTATCATCTGCCACAGCAGTGTCCCCCTGTGGTTGGTGATATGCTGAGCGTCACGTGACTCTCCGACTTACAGGAAGCGGAAGAAGTCGGGGACCGCAGAACGGGACATCGATATCAGCCCAACGGGGAAACGTAGGAAGGTAAGTTAAAGTTTTTTTGTTTTGCTTGGCAGCCCGGGCACAGAGGGTTAAAAAAGAAACACACCAGAGTACTTTTTAAGGACACAGACAATTTTATTTTTGCATTTTTGTTGTTTTATTCATAACTCTTTTATATTTTCATCCACAGACCTATAGGAGAGCTTGTTTTTTGCATGACCAATTTACCATAAACTGTATGGCACAACCAAAAAATATTATTTGTGTGGGAAATTGAAAAGGAAACCCCAATTTTGCAAATTTTGGAAGGTTTTGTCTTCATGCTGTACACTTCATGGTAAAAGTGACGTGTTTTCTTTATTCTGTGGGTAAATACGATTAAAATGATACACATGTCAAGTTGAGAAGGGATAGAGTGCAGCCCTGAACTTGCCCACTCCCTCTGTCCCTCCCTACTTCCGTACCCGCCCTAGAAAGTGGGTCCACAACCACAGTGCAGGTCCCTTCCTAAATAAGTTATGGACAGTCACTGGTCAAATCAACAAACTACAAAAACTGACAACGGTCAGGAAAAGCTGCAGGCACACAAAACTAACAGAAATAAACCTAGATACACACACACTGAATGTGAAGTCAATGAGCCGAGTCAAAGCCAGGAGGGAATGGAGTACAATAACAGAGAGCCAAAGGGTAATCAAAAGCCAAGCCAAAAAAATCACAGAACCAGATTAGGCAATATAAGTATTCAGATATTGCTTGTTTCAGTCACAAGAACTTTCACAGGCCAGGCATAACTGAAAAAGACTTCCTATATATCCCTGTGCTGCTAGCAGGAGGATTCTATTTGGCTCAACAAGCTGAACTACACCCAGAGCACAGAGGCATAGTCCCAGCAACAGAATAAACAACAGAGTTAGAAAGAATTAACCCTACGATTTCTGGCAGAACCAGTCATCACAGTATCCCCCCTTTACTAGGAGCCACCAAACCCTTACAAATCTTAGAGGGTCAAATCCTCAGATGGACCATCGATCTCCTCTATCGTGTCCTCATCCTCACAACAAAGAGAGAGATAAGGCACAGTGAAGGGCTTATAGTCCTAGGTGGGTGCACAGCTCCAGGAATCCAACTCAAGATCCCAAATATCAGCAAAAAAGCAAGAAAGAAGCGGCACTCCAAAAGGATTCAATCCAAATAGCGGTGTTTATTCACCCATAGTGTACAGATGCGACGTTTCGATCCACAATCAGGACCTTTCTCAAGCTTGAGAAAGGTCCTGATTGTGGATCGAAACATCGCATCTGTACACTATGGGTGAATAAACACCACTATTTGGATTGAATCCTTTTGGAGTGCCGCTTCTTCCTTGCTTTTTTATTTTTTTTGTGTCCTCATCCTCAATATCACACCATTCATTGGTGTCATCTAGCTCACAATTATCCCCATCTCCTTTCTCCGACTCAGATTCAACATGAACACATTTAGCTGGCTTCTTAGAACTCCCAGATGAAACATTAGTAGAAATAACAGGCATATCAATTCCCCCCAGAGACAAATTAGCAGGTTTACATCTTTGGGAGTCGGAAAATACCTGTGCATCCAAGTGGCCGCCATGATGACAACTTGGACGCGGACGCTTGACACAGGTCCTGATAAAATGGGTATCCTCTCCACAATCGATATACATCCCGTTGAGATACCGTAACTTTTTACGCTTCTCTGGAGTAGATATGGAGCCAAGTTGCATGGGTTCCTCCTCAGACACCGGTTGATGATTGGAAACAGAAGAGGAGACTGGCAAAAATGAAGAGACAGAGGAGGAACAACATTCTTGTCTGAGTTCACGCAGATGTCTGTCCAAACGTACCGCTTGATCTAAAGTGTCAGGAGAGGGGTAGGTCACCAGCATGTCCTTTAGGATGTCAGATAACCCAAGTCGAAACTGGCAAATCAAAGCTGGGGTGTTCCATTTGGAAGCCACACACCACTTCCTAAAGTCTGCGCAATATTCCTCGACAAGTCTACATCCCTGTTTTAATGTACGCAGCTGAGACTCAGCATACGCAGCTCGGTCAAGTTCTGCATAAAAAAGACCCAAACCAGCAAACAGAGAGTCCACAGAGGACAACTCAGGGGCATCAGGATCAAGAGAAAATACCCACTCTTGGGGACCCCCTTGCAAAAGGGACATAACAATACCAACTCTTTGGGCCTCAGTACCAGACAAATTGGGTCTTAACTGAAAGTATAGCTTACAACTTTCACAAAAAGTTTTCAATGCTTTCTGGTTCCCCAAAAAATGCTCAGCAAGATTTAACTAAGGTTCCAAAGGATCTGAAAGAAGAGCAGTAGGAACAGTAGCACGTGATGACTCTAGCTCCAAGATTATGGACAACAACCTCATAATCATCTTATGTTCAAGCCTCTCAATCAAGTCCCAGTTTATTCTAGACTGAGATTGAGACAACTCTTGCTACTGTACCTTCTTAGCTAAATCCTAGACCAACTGAGTTAGGTTCTTCATCTGACCAACCGGAGCTGTCATGGGGTCCATGACTAACAACAAAACAGATACAGTAGTTGGGCCTGTGAAAATGACACATCTGGCAGAGACAGAGTGCAGCCCTGAACTTGCCCACTCCCTCAGTTCCTGCCTACTTGCGTACATGCCCTAGGAAGCGGGTCCACAACCATGGTACCACTCCCTTCTTAAATAAGTGATGGGCACTCACTGGTCAAAACAATTAACTGCAAAAACTGATAAAGATTGAGATAACTTAAGAAACCTTGGCATTGGTGTGCAGGCTCTGGTATGTCCTTCATCTGAGGATATGCTGGCAAATGTCTCAATTTTAACATCAGTGTTGAGAGATAGCCAATGTCATTGTACACATTTACCACAGTAGTGCACCTAAATTCCTGTATTGTAAAGATTGGGATAAGCTGGAGGCACACAAAACGAACAGAAATAAACCTAAACACACACGTGCACTGAATACGAAGTCAACGAGCCGAGTTAACGCCAGGAGGGAATGGAGTACAATAACAGAGACCATATAATCATTAAATAGTAAACCAAGGATGCATTTGGGTATGCATATGAATAACTGGGGGCTCAACCCATTCAAAGCAGTATCCAATATCGAAGAAAATTCACACTGAACACTTATGTACGTTTTAAAATTACTTTTAGTAAATTCTTAATAATTCGTACAAACTTGGTGGATGCTCCACTTTTTTCAATTGCATTCGTTACAAAATAGTACTTCACCCCAAGTGCTCACTAAAGAACGTCCGACATCTCCTGATCAAGCTGCCGATCTATCTTCGCCCTAGCATGGGCATAGCGGAGTGGATCCTCCTTCCTCTCACGAAGGGGAAAAGCAGGTGAGTGTGTAGGCCGGACAATTCCGACGTTTCGGAGGACACGCCCCCTTTCTCAAGTGACCCTATCGTGCACCCATCACCTATTACATAGTAATCATTTCTTGCGAGAACTCATTTCTGGAATGAGAAATTTAAAACACATATATATGTTCAAATCGTTACAATAACATTTAATCAGATGTTAACAACACTTACAGAAAAACTGAAAAATTGCATAATTCATTAAGCTCAGTGAATTAAGGGCTTCTATCCAATATACTTCTCGTTGGAGTAATTTCCTTTTAATCTTTTCTTCTGATTCTCCCTCCACTTCTTCAATCACTAACCAGCATAACTCACTAACAGTATGTCCATATTCATGGAAATGCTTTGCCACTCCAGTTTCACCGAACTTATTTCCTATTTCAACCTGACTCTGATCTTCCTTATTCTTCACCTTCCGGATTGCCGAACCATGTTCATTAATCGGGTATTTGACATTTCTCATAGTCTGTCCCACATAGACACGTCCACAGGGACATTTCAACATGTAAATGACGTGCTTAGAGTTGCAACTATAGCAGCCTTTTATTGGAATTTTAGTACCTCTAAGAGGATGGCAAATAGCATCAGTTTTAATAATGCTGTTACAGTTTTGGCAACTCAAGCACGGAAAGTTACCTTTCTTTTTTGTACATTAAAACGATAGTTTTCGTTTTTCTTTCATGTCTGCACGAACTAAATAATTTGCCAACGTTTTACCTTTTTTATATATGAACCTAGGTAATTTTTCAAACATTTTGCCATATTTGGGGTCCACACGTAACAGTCCCCAATATTTATTAACTGTCTTTTTATTGAATTAACTGTGCATGGCAATCATATGTAGACATGAAAGAAAAATTCTTGTCTTCATTTCACTTTTTATTTTTATCCTTCCTCTGTCTTAAGTTAACTCTTGGTATTTTTTGCACCTCCTCTCCTACTTTTCTTATAACTTTTTCATCATATCCTCGTTTGACAAATTTCTGTAACAACATTTCTTTATTTTTTACATATTCTTCATCGTTACTGCATATTCGTCTCGCTCTTATAAACTGACCTCTCGGTATTCCATCAAATGTTTGTGGTGCATGTTGACTTTGTCTAAGGAGAACGTTATTTCTATCTGCTTGTTTTTTAAAAAGTGTAGACTCCAATTTCGTACCATTTTTAGATATTTCTACGTCTAAATAGTGAATCTGCAGGTGATGTACTTCCATAATGAACTCGATAAGCGGATGACAACTGTTCAGCAATTGCACATACTCTCTCAGCTGTTCAACCGAACCTGCCCATAACAAAAATACGTCATCCACGTATCGAGTCCACTTAAGGACATGTTCACTTAAAGCAAAAGAATATAAAATGCTTCCTCAAACTTAGACATAAAAATATTTGCTATACTTGGTGCGATGGAGGACCCCATCGAGGTTCCCTGTATCTGCAAATAAAATTCTTCCCCAAATCTAAAAAAAAATTTTTTGTAAAATAATCTCCAGGCAATTTTAGAGTTGCAGAGTGTGGGATCTTTAATTAATTCTTCCCCTTCCTTCATGTGTGGGGATATTTTCATGAAGACTCTTAAAGTCTAATGTACACAACAGTGTTTTTTCCGTAATTTCAAAATTTTCAATATGATGTTACTGTAACGATTTGAACATATATATGTGTTTTAAATTTCTCATTCCAGAAATGAGTTCTCGTGAGAGATGATTACTATGTAATAGGTGATGGGTGCACGATAGGGTCACTTGAGAAAGGGGCGTGTCCTCCAAAACGTCGGAAGTGTCCGGCCTACACACTCACCTGCTTTTCCCCTTCGTGAGAGGAAGGAGGATCCACTCCGCTATGCCCGTGCTAGGGCGAAGATAGATCGGCAGCTGGATCAGGAGATGTCGGATGTTCTTTAGTGTGCACTTGGGGTGAAGTACTATTTTGTAACGAATGCAATTAAAAAAAAGTGGAGCATCCACCAAGTTTGCTTGAAGTTGCGCATAATGTCGTTTGAAGCTATATCAAAGAGTACAGATAAGAACGCTGACACCTTCCTTTTCACTGAAGGGGAACGAAGTAACATTTTATCTTTGGCTGAATTAGCTGGTTTTTCACTAAGTGAAGTAAAAGAAGGCATAAAGGTTGACTATACCAAAAAGCTATTGCAACTTAAAAAGAAAGAGACCAGTCTAATATTACATGCCTAAACACTTACGGAGTACCTCAAGGTACAAAGGATACCGAGAGGATTAAGGAGTACACTAACACCAGCATTACTAACTGAGGATCAAGTATATCAGAAAAAAATGGTATGCATTATGTAACAGACATTCGCTGGATCTTATGCTGTTAACAGTTCAACATCTACAATCGAAGATTGAAAACATCCAAAGGGAAGTGTCAAAAGTAGAGGAAGATCTAAAAAAATAATTCTACAGTAGAAGTGGTGGAAGAGACACATAAGAATTTGAAAGAAACCATCTCTAAGTTTAAAGCATCGATTCTGCAAACGAAATTAAGTAAATTTGATAGAGTTTGATAGAGTTTACACCTGGGCTGAGGAAAGAAGGAGTGTTCGTCGCAAAGGGTGGTATACGAATAGACTCTCATCAAGTGAAAGCCTTTCCACTATAAGTGAATCAAGTCTAGCACAAAAATGTGTAAAGGAGCAGAAAAGTCAGAAAGATTTTTTAGGACTAAGACAGAAAGAAGAAAAAATTCCTATAAAGAAAAAAGATATGAACAAAGGAGAAATAAAAACGCGGAGCATGAAGAAAACAGACAAGGAGGTGAGCTCTTGATAAATATATCACCTATTGAATTGACTGAGAGTCAACAAAAAGTTATTAATAAAGGATTCGTCCCTACATTTGAAATGGACAAATTTGAGTTTAAAGTGGAATTTTTCTAATTTTGCAGGTCATTGCGTTTAAAAATGATTTTCTATGATGTGAATAGAGCCAAACAGAATGTTGGTCAATGCAATCTGACAGATATCCCAGATAAATTAAGAAACCGAGTTTATTTGATCCTAGCGTTCACAGCCCTCTTCTGGAAAGTTTCCAGAAGGCGGTTTTGAATGACATGTGTGAACAATGGGATAAATGTAAAAATAAAAAAGTTAATAACCTTAGTTTTGATGAGAAATGCGAGTTAACTGAACTAGTGAAGGAAGATTGAGTGGTCGTTAAGAAGGCGGATAAAGGGGGAGCAACAGTTCTATGGGGAAAATAATTTTATACACAGGAGGCAGAAAAACAATTAAGTGATGAAAATGTGTATAAGAAATTAAAAGGTGATCCTATAGAGATCTTTAAAAAGGATATCCATATCTTATTAGAAGAGGCAGTAAATAATGGAGTGATTGACACTCTGACTCTGAAAGCCTTAATTAATGACCACCCTAGAATCCCTATTTTATACCTACTTCCAAAGGTTCATAAGGATGGAGGGAGACCCCCGGGACGTCCCATAGTCTCGGTGGTCGACTCCATCCTACATCCTTTGGCAGTATACGTAGATAATTATTTGCAGAAGATTGTTAAAAAATTGAAAAATTGCCTAAGGGATACTAATGATTTTTTAGATCAAATAGAAAATTTTGAAATTACGGAAAAAACACTGTTGTGTACATTAGACATTAAGAGTCTTTATACAAATATCCCCACACACGAAGGAATAGCCCTGGTTAGGGAAGAATTAACTAAAGTTCCCACACTCTGAAACTCTAAAATTGCCTCCATAGTGAATCTGCTGGAGATTATTTTACCCAAAAATTTTTTTAGATTTGGGGAAGAATTTTATTTGCAAATACAGGGGACCTCGATGGGGTCCCCCATCGCACCAAGTATAGCAAATATTTTTATGCCTAAGTTTGAGGAAGCATTTGTTTATTCTTTTGCTTTAAGTGAACATGTCCTTAAGTGGACTCAATACGTGGATGACGTATTTTTGCTATGGGCAGGTTCGGTTGAACAGCTGAGAGAGTATGTGCAATTGCTGAACAGTTGTCATCCGCTTATTGAGTTCACTATGGAAGTACATTACCAGCAGATTCACTATTTAGACGTAGAAATATCTAAAAATGGTACGAAATTGGAGTCTACACTTTTTTAAAAAACAAGCAGATAGAAATAGCGTTATCCTTAGACAAAGTCAACATGCACCACAAACATTTAATGGAATACTGATAGATCAGTTTATAAGAGCGAGACGAATATGCAGTAGCGACGAAGAATATGTAAAAAATAAAGAAATGTTGATACAGAAATTTGTCGAATGAGGATATGATGAAAAAGTAAGAAGAAAAGTAGGAGAGGAGGTGCAAAAAATACCAAGAGTTAACTTAAGACAGAGGAAGGATAAAAATAAAAAGGGAAATGAAGACAAGAATTTTTCTTTCATGTCTACGTATGATTGCCATGCAAAATTAATTAAAAAGAGAGTGAACAAATATTGGGGACTGTTACGTGCGGACCCCAAATATGGAAAAATGTTTGAAAAATTACCTAGGTTCATGCATAAAAAAGGTAAATCATTGGCAAATTATTTAGTTCGTGCAGACATGAAAGAAAAACGAAAACAATCGTTTTTATGTACAAAAAAGAAAGGTACCTTTCCGTGCTTGAGTTGCCAAAACTGTAACAGCATTATTAAAACTGATGCTATTTGCCATCCTCTTAGAGGTACTAAAATTCCAATAAAAGGCTGCTATAGTTGCAACTCTAAGCACGTCATTTACATGTTGAAATGTCCCTGTGGACGTGTCTATGTGGGACAGACTATGAGAAATGTCAAATACCCGATTAATGAACATCGTTCGGCAATCCGGAAGGTGAAGAATAAGGAAGATCAGAGTCAGGTTGAAATAGGAAATAAGTTTGGTGAAACTGGAGTGGCAAAGCATTTCCATGAATATGGACATACAGTTAGTGAGTTATGCTGGTTAGTGATCGAAGAAGTGGAGGGAGAGTCAGAAGAAAAGATTAAAAGGAAATTACTCCAACGAGAAGTATATTGGATAGAAGCCCTTAATTCACTGAGCCCGGATGGGCTTAATGAATTATGCAATTTTTCAGTTTTTCTGTAAGTGTTGTTAACATCTGATTAAATGTTATTGTAATGATCTGAACATATATATGTGTTTTAAATTTCTCATTCCAGAAATGAGTTCTCGCAAGAAATGATTACTATGTAATAGGTGATGGGTGCACGATAGGGTCACTTGAGAAAGGGGGCGTGTCCTCCGAAACGTCGGAATTGTCCGGCCTACACACTCACCTGCTTTTCCCCTTCGTGAGAGGAAGGAGGATCCACTCCGCTATGCCCGTGCTAGGGCGAAGATAGATCGGCAGCTTGATCAGGAGATGTCGGACGTTCTTTAGTGAGCACTTGGGGTGAAGTACTATTTTGTAACGAATGCAATTGAAAAAAGTGGAGCATCCATCAAGTTTGTACGAATTATTAAAGGGGTTATCGAGGAAAAACTTTTTTTTATACATCAACTGGCTCCAGAAAGTTAAACAGATTTGTAAATTACTTCTATCAAAAAATCTTAATCCTTTCAGTACTTATGAGCTTCTGAAGTTAAGTTTGTTCTTTTCTGTCTAAGTCCTCTCTGATTACACCTGTCTCGGGAAAAGCCCAGTTTAGAAGCAAATCCCCATAGCAAACCTCTTCTAAACTGGGCCTTTCCCGAGACAGGTGTCATCAGAGAACACTTAGACAGAAAAGAACAACCTTAACTTCAGAAGCTCATAAGTACTGAAAGGATTAAGATTTTTTAATAGAAGTAATTTACAAATCTGTTTAACTTTCTGGAGCCAGTTGATATATATAAAAAGTTTTTCCTGGAATACCCCTTTAAGAATTTACTAAAAGTAATTTTAAAACGTACATAAGTGTTCAGTGTCAATTTTCTTCGATATTGGATACAATAACAGAGCCAAAGGGTAGTGAAAAGCAAAGCCAAAAAGTCACAGAACCAGATTAAACGATATAAGTATGAAGAGGTTGCTAGTTTCAGTCACAAGAACTTTCACAGGCAAGGTATAACTGAGAAAGACTTCCTACAGTAATGCATTAAACTCACATAGATTCAATATAAAACACAAGTATACTAAACATAGCATTTCCCAGCATTTTGCCATAATGCAGACCCCGAGTTGCTACGTGTTACTCCCATAGAACAGATAACAGAAGGTTTATGAAGATTTTCCATTCTCTGCCGAAGAGAAAGTTTTTATATTTTTAAGCTGAATACATTGGCCCCGAATGGTTTTAATGAAAATATCCAGCGTTCCTAAAATTGTATAAAAATTCTAATAGAAAACTAAAAATACTAAATTAAATATCAGGTGTAGGCAATGTCCAATAGGAGTTTGCATCCGGGTCAAAAATTGGGGTGAAAAAAGAGGTATATAAGAAGGTCACTGCTTTAGAAGTGAGTATCCCTGAGGAAGGGGAATAATCCCCGCAACGCCTATTTTTTTATGTTTACACCATTCACAGCAAAGGATCATTTACATTATATTTAGATAGTTTGGACACTTACGCATGCGGCAATACCAAATATGTTTATTAATTTTATTTTTCGCTTTTTGGGAAGAAATGGGAAAAAGGGGTCATTAAAATTTTTATTGGTGGAGGGGCTTTTTCACATAGTTTTAACCCCTTGGGGACTAAGGGTTTTTCCATTTTTGCCCTTTCGTTTTTTCCTCCTTACCTTTTAAAAATCATAAACCTTTCAATTTTGCACCTACAGATCCATTTGATGGCTTATTTTTTGCGCCACCAATTCTACTTTGTAATGATGTCAGTCATTTTACCCAAATATCTACGGCGAAACCAAAAAATAAATCATTGTGCAACGAAATTGAAGAAAAAACGCCATTTTGTAAATTTTGGGGGCTTTTGTTTCTACGCAGTAAATTTTTTGGTAAAAATGACACCTTATCCTTATTCTGTAGGTCCATATGATTAAAATGATACTTATATAGGTTTGATTTTATACTACTTCTGAAAAAATCATAACTATATGCAGGAAAATGTATATGTTTAAAATTGTCATATTCTGACCCCTATAACTTTTTTAATTTTTCTTCATATGGTGCGGTATGAGGGCATATTTTTTGCGACATGATCTGAAGTTTTTATCTGTACCATTTTTGTTTTGATCTGACTTTTTGATCACTTTTTATTCATTTTTTTGGGGTATAAAAAGAGACCAAAAATACACTATTTTGGGCGTTGGTATTTTTTTACATGTACGCCATTGATCGTGCGGTTTAATTAATTATATATTTTTATAGTTAGGACATTTACACACACGGCGATACCACATATGTTTATATTTATTTTTATTTACATGTTTTTTTGTTTAAATGGGAAAGGGGGTTGATAAGAACTTTTATTAGGGAAGGGGTTAAATCACATTTATTAACTCTTTTTTTTTTCACTTTCTTTTGCAATGTTATAGCTCCCATAGGGGACTATAACAGCCATTACACTGATCTCCAGCACTGTTCAATGCTATGCCATAGCATTGCATTGATCAGTGTTATCGGCGGTAGATTGTTCAAGCCTGGATCTAAGGCTTGGAGCAATCAATCACCGATCGGACGTACCAGAGGCAGGTAAGGGACCCTCCACTTGCGTCCTAGCTGATCGATAGGGGAATAGATGCCCACGACAAGGAAATAATTCTACCGCTGTACAAATCACTAGTCAGACTACACATAGAATACTGTGTACAGTACTGGTCAGACCACACATAGAATACTGTGTACAGTACTGGTCAGACCACACATGGAATACTGTGTACAGTACTGGTCAGACCACACATAGAATACTGTGTACAGTACTGGGCACCAGTGTACAAGAAAGATATAGTGGAGCTGGAGAGGGTTCAAAGACGGACAACCAGGGTAATACGGGGAATGGGAGGACTACAGTACCCAGAAAGATTATCAGAATTAGGGTTATTTAGTTTAGAAAAAAGAAGACTTAGGGGAGACCTAATAACTATGTATAAATATTTCAGGGGACAGTATAGAGATCTCTCCCATCATCTATTTATACCCAGGACTGTATCTATAACAACGGGGCATCCTCTACGTCTAGAGGGAAGAAGGTTTCTACACCAGCACAGACTGGGGTTCTTTACTGTAAGAGCAGTGAGAATATGGAACTCTCTGCCAGAGGAGGTGGTCATGGTGAACTCTGTAAAAGAGTTCCAATGGGGTCTGGATGCGTTTTTGGAGAGTAATAACATCACTGGTTATATATACTAGATTTCTAGGGACAGAAAGCTGATCCAGGGATTTATTCTAATGCCATTTTTGGAGTCGGGAAGGAATTTACCTCTATTATTAGGGTTTTTTGCCTTCCTCTGGATCAGCTCAGTAGGGACTCATTAGGATTATAGGTTGAACTTGGTGGACTCTGGTCTTTTTTCAAGCTTATGAACTATGTTACTTTGTTACTATTTCCCCATAGGGGACTATTTATAGCAATCAATAGATTGCAGATACTGAACAGTGCTATGAATATGCATAGCACTGATCAGTATTATTGATGATTTTCTTCTCTGGTCTGCTCAATGTCAAACCAGAGTAGAAGACCCCGGGATGATGACCAGAGCAGATACACTATGGAGACTCTACTGTAAGTGCAGCCATACTATGGAATCTCTACTGTAAGAGCAGTCACACTATGGAAATCTCTACTGTAAAAGCAGTCGCACTATGGAGTTTCTACTGTAAGATCAGTCACACTATGGAATCTATACTGTAAGAGCAGTCACACTATGGAGTCTATACTGTAAGAGCAGTCACACTATGGAGTCTATACTGTAAGAGCAGTCACACTATGGAGTCTATACTATACGAGCAGTCACACTATGGAGTCTCTACTGTAAGAGCAGTCACACTATGGAAATCTCTACTGTAAAAGCAGTCGCACTATGGAGTTTCTACTGTAAGATCAGTCACACTATGGAATCTATACTGTAAGAGCAGTCACACTATGGAGTCTATACTGTAAGAGCAGTCACACTATGGAGTCTATACTGTAAGAGCAGTCACGCTATGGATCCTCTGCTGTCAGAGCAGTCACACTATGGAGCCTCTACTGTAAAATCAGTTACACTATGGAGTCTCTTCTGTAAGAGCAGTCACACTATGGAGCCTCTACTGTAAGAGCAGTAACACTATGGAGTCTACACTGTAAGAGCAGTCACACTATGGAGTCTATACTATAAGAGCAGTCACACTATGGAGTCTCTACTGTAAGTGCAGCCATACTATGGAATCTCTACTGTAAGATCAGTCACATTATGCAAATATCTACTGTAAAAACAGTAACACTATGGAGTTTCTAATGTAAGAGCAGTCATACTATGGAATCTATACTGTAAGAGCAGTCACACTATGGAAACCTCTACTGTAAAAGCAGTCACACTATGGAGTTTCTACTGTAAGATCAGTCATATTCAATCACAAGAACCGGCACAAGTTCCCTCAGCTTCATAAAAAGTCACATAGAGTTGTAATCATTTTGTTTTCATGAACCCCTGAAGTTGTCCTTTTTTCTGCACTGCCCGGGAATCTGCCGACAATTGTCATCCCTGACCCATACACCTCATCATTTATTACTGGAAATATGACACATACAGTCTTGTACTGTATGTATAGATTGGTGAAGATTTTCAGCAGCCACATTATTATTTCCACTTTCCATTAGCGAATCAGCAGTTATAGAATTCGCGGTTGTCGATATTTAAAAGGCAATAAAAAATAGTAAGGAATTGCAGATTTCCCATCTTCTAATCTGCAGCGAATCTTGTGTGTGTGAATACACCCGAATGATCAATACATACATGAAATGATGACGTACCCTCCGCATATTATCCTTGAGAGATATTCCTCTTGATATGGTACATTTAACACCGCTTTATCTATAGTCAACAACCCCCCGATGATGAGGTCTCCATCCTGGTAACGGTTCTGTAAATTATCAACAACTTCAATCTCCTTTAGATCGAAGGAAAATTGTATCAAAGGAAGCAGAAGACGAATCAATATAACAAGGAAAAGAAGCAGGTCCATAAGAATACAACAATGATGTAGTAAATAGTAATCTAAGTATTACATAGATAATAGAAGCAGCAAGAACGACAATACAGAGCAGACAGCAGCTCATAGTATCAGTGAGATTATGGTGACTGCTCTCATCTCTCCTCTTCTTATACAGTATAATGGGATATATTGTCTGACCTCATCACACATTATTCTGGATCTGTTCCCAGATGACTGTGGTTACAATAGAGAATTGTAGAACAAGATGAAAAAACTGAAATAACATATTTAGCCGTCCTTGTGTTATACAGATTTATTTATTTCTCTATTCCACAACCTTGTAAATGTATTATCATCGCTCACATTAACCCCTGTCTCCTGTAAGGCTTACAATCTAATAGTCACTAAATGCATACACACTGGGATCAATTTCATAGAAAGTAATAAATTATTATATTAGTGTAACACACACATATATAAATACTATAGCTGAGTACCCGGCGTTGCCCGGTTTTTCCTTCCTAATCCTTGTTGGGGAGGAAAGTCAACAAAGGAGGAAGCTTTTGACTTCATATCTCATCCCCATATATTGTTGTCATATCCCAACCCCATATCCCAACCTCCTATCCCGTCCTCCTATCCCAACCTCCTATCCCAACCTCCTAACCCGACCTCCTATCCCGACCTCCTATGTCAACCTCCTATCCCAACCTCCTATCCCGTCCTCATATCCCGTCCTCATATCCCGTCCTCATATCCCGTCCTCATATCCCGTCCTCATATCCCGTCCTCATATCCTGACCTCCTATCCCATCCTCCTATCCCGTCCTTCTATCCCGTCCTCCTATCTCGACCTCCTATCTTGACCTCCTATCTTGACCTCCTATCTCGACCTCCTATCTCGACCTCCTATCCTGACCTCCTATCCCATCCTCATATCCCATTCTCCTATCTCGACCTCCTATCCCGACCTCCTATTCCATCCTCCTATCCTGTCCTACTATCTTGACCTCCTATCTCGACCTCCTATACCGTCCTCATTTCCTGTTCTTATATCTCAACCTCCTATCTTGACCTCCTATCTCGACCTCCTATCTCAACCTCCTATCCTGTCCTCCTATCCCAACCTCCTATCCTGTCCTCCTATCTTGACCTCCTATCTCGACCTCCTATCTCAACCTCCTATCCTGTCCTCCTATCCCAACCTCCTATCCCGTCCTCCTTTCCCGTTCTCCTATTTCCACCTCCTATGTCGACCTCCTATCCCGACCACCTATCCCGACGTCCTATCCCATCCTGATATCCCGTCCTCCTATCACGTCCTCCTATCCCATCCTCCCATCTCAAGCTCCTATCTCAACCTCCTTTCTCGAGCTCCTATTTCAACCTCCTATCTCGACCTCCTATCCTGACCTCCTATCCCGACCTACTATCCCGACCGTCTTTCTCGACCTACTATCCCGACCTCATATCCCGACCCGTAATATGTGTACCAGGTATTGAAATATCCCCAGCCGTACGGAAGTTATGTGGGAAAATATATTTCTCATTGATTTGCATGGGACTTTACACAAAAACCCTGACCCTTGCAAATGGGGGTGAGTAAGGGTTAATTTATCTATCCTATGTTTATAGTTGACATATTAGTAATATGTGTACCAAGTTTCATATTAATATCTAGCCATTAGGAAGGGATGCTGGAATATACACACACATAGTTTTATATATATAGACTAGCTGCCTGGTTTTTCCTTCCTAATCCTTATTGGGGAGGAAAAGCAAGGAGGAAGCTTTTGACCTCATATCCTGTCCTAATATATTGTTCGCATATCCTGACCCCCTATCCCATCATCATAGCTGTTCCTCATATCTCATCCTCATATTCTAACCTCATATCCCAACCTAATATCCAGACCTCATATCCTGTCCTCATATCCCATCTTTATATCTCTTCCTCATATCCCGACCTCATATCCAGACCTCATATCCCGACCTCACATCTCGTCCTCATATTCCAACCTTATATCCTGACCTCATATCCCATCCTCATATCCCATCCTCATATATCTTCCTCATATCCGACCTCATATCCCATCCTCATATCTCGACATCATATCCCATCCTCACATTTCGTCCTCATATCCCAACCTTATATCCTGACTTCATATCCCATCCTCATATCTCTTCCTCATATCCAAACTTAAATCCCAACCTCATATCCTGTTTTCATATACTGTCCTCATATCCCGTCCTCACATCTCATCCTCCTATCCCCTCCTCAGGTGGGGCTGAGTTGTGATTAAGATATTGTAAGCTGAAAATAAAAGGGGGCATAGTTTTGTGGTAGTGGGCATGATTTGCAAGCCAGACCGATGCACAAAAAGGGTAAAAAAGAAACGGGGCGTGTCTTTGCAAGATGAGGCATGGCATGCGTGAAGGGTGTGGCTTGCAAGCCGGACTAATGTATTCACCAGGAGATGCAAAGCGGTGCTTGTGGAGTAAGGTACCAGAAGTCCCATATACTTGCATGGAACATGAAACCAAAATCATAGACTTCACATAAGGAGGAAGGTTAGGTTAACTATCATTTATTCTTATTTGACATATAAGTAACATGTGGCCAAGTACACTGTTTAAAAAAAATAAAGGGAACACTAAGATAACACATCCTAGATCTGAATGAATGAACTAATCGTATGAAATACATTCGTCTTTACATAGTTTAATGCGCTGACAACAAAATCACACAAAAATGATCAATGGAAATCAAATGTATGAACCCCTGGAGGTCTGGATATGGAGTCACACTCAAAATCACAGTGGAAAACCCCACTACAGGCCGATCCAACTTTATGTAATGTCCTTAAAACAAGTCAAAATGAGGCTCAGTAGTGTGTGTGGCCTCCACGTGCCCGTATGACCTCCCTACAACACCTGGGCATGCTCCTGATGAGGTGGCGAATGGTCTCCTGAGGGATGTCCTCCCAGACCTTGACTAAAGCATCCGCCAACTCCTGGACAGTCTGTGGTGCAAAGTGGAGTAGGTGGATGGAGCGAGACATGATGTCCCAATGTGCTCAATCGGATTCAGGGGAACGGGCGGCCAGTTCATAGCATCAATGCTTTCCTCTTGCAGGAATTGCTGACACACTCCAGCCACATGAGGTCTAGCATTGTCTTGTATTAGGAGGAACCCAGGGCCAACCGCACCAGCATATGGTCTCACAAGGGGTCTGAGGATCTCATCTCGGTACCTAATGGCAGTCAGGCTACCTCCGGCAAGCACATGGAGGGCTGTACGGACCCCCAAAGAAATGCCACCCCACACCATTACAGACCCCCCGCCAAACCGGTCATGCTGGATGATGTTGGAGGCAGCAGGACATTCTCCATGGCGTTTCCAAACTCTGTCACTTCTGTCCCATGTGCTCAGTGTGAACCTGCTTTCATCTGTTAAGAGCACAGGGCGCCAGTGGAGAATTTGCCAATCTTGGTGTTCCCTGGCAAATGCCAAACATCCTGCACGGTGTTGGGCTGTAAGCACAACCCCCACCTGTGGACATCGGGCCCTCATACCACCCTCATGGAGTCTGTTTCTGACCGTTTGAGTGGACACATGCACATTTGCGGCCTGCTGGA